>NW_007726935.1:3801-68566 GCF_000696425.1 Galeopterus variegatus
ATGCAGATAGTGCCACAATGGGCGAGCACACACATTGCATACATATCACCTCTGCTCACGCACATGCTCCACTTACAAAACACTAGTTCAAAGATAAAATTAAAAATTTTGAGACGGTGATGGCAGAACCTTAAACCAACTATGGGGCCCTTCTGAGCTCGGGGCCCTGTACAACTGCACAGGTTGCATGCCATGAAGCTGGCCCCACACCTCAACCCTCTGGCCAGTACTGTGAGAGGGCCTCCTCCTAAATACCAATAACAAGGCCTTCCAAGGATGCAGTTTGATGTCAATGAACACACTGTGGTAAGGCTACAGGGGATAGACAACACAGGGTGATTACCCTGTAAATTACCTGCTCATACAGTTTCCCAAGGTTGTGTGGTTAGGCCTATAATTTTATGAGGATGTCCTTCTTAAGGAGGCTCCCAGTGTGGCCTAGCTGCCAGCCCGGGAAGCAGTCCAGATACTCATATATAGTAGCCAAAAGAAAATTTGATTTCTCTTACTGTGAGCTGCTTTTCCCCATTGGAAATAGAGACAGACACCAGCTTTGCCCTGTTCTCTTTGTTTTCAAAATGCCATAATCAAACAGCAAGCACATAGATTCTGGTTAGTCATTCCAAATCAAAAAGGACACAAAAATATATATAGAAAGCTATCAACATAAGAGAAGGCAAAGAAAGCTGAATAATATTATAGAAAAGCAGGAGAAAGTAAAACGTACCCTAAATACTTTGATCCCCGCAACGGACAACAATAAAGCTCCCCTAATACAGTATTGCCAGAGATACGCTTCTGTACCCTTTGGTCTCTGAGCAACAACAGGTTACAAGTAATTTGAATTAAGAAGCCTGCATCTGCAGCCAACAGCTGGAATTCAGTAACTGTTGTTAATCCACCTTAATTGCTTATTATTCTATCAGTTCTTGTTTATGCTTTTGTTATTCAAAGTAATTTTCCCTACATGCATACACTACCAAGCATGATTTCTGCAAGCTGTGGCCAAAGAATTCTTGTGTTTCAATCCTAGTGCTGTCATTGTTTTGTTTTGAAAAGAAAACATATTGACACTGGATTTAAAAAAACATAGTTAGCAGTGATACCCTGCAGATGGACTAACGTTGGCCTGTATGTGCACAGAGATGCAGGCATTAGCCACCATCTAAATAAGAACAAGTCTTCTTTTGGTGTTCTAATTAGAGCTAGATTTAAAAAAACATAGTTAGCAGTGATACCCTGCAGATGGACTAACGTTGGCCTGTATGTGTACAGAGATGCAGGCATTAGCCACCATCTAAATAAGAACAAGTCTTCTTTTGGTGTTCTAATTAGAGCTACAGTTAGCATGGTTGCTACTTTCCCCCAACAATTCTTCTCCTTGCTTTAGTGAGGGATTTTCACTCTACCACTTTATTGCACTAGTGAATAAATGAGATCCCAGTGTTCCAGGGAGAAAAAATTACCAATATAAATGCATCAGGTGCAAATTACCAAGGTAAATAGGCCCAGGGAGAGTGAAAAGCTGGCAACACCAACTAGAGTATCTGAGAGGGGCCAGCAGGAGAAAGCCCATGGGTCATGGTCCCAGTTCTGCAATGTGCTGTGTATGTTTTAGCCCAGATCATTCATCCCACGGCCTGCAGGAAGGAATCCAAGGCACAAGGCAGTGTGACTTGGCATTGACAATATTCTAACTAAAGCTTCAATTATTGCTTTCCTCTTTCCCTCTCTCTTTAATTCTCCCAAATGCCACTCTTGGGTCGTGCCTCTTAGAGCAAATCCTCTATCCTGAAAGACCACTACAATACCATCTCCAATATCATCTCCATCTATAAGTTGATTACTAGTAATTATTTGTTTTCTGGGACTTTGTTGATAATCTGTAAAAAGGCACAACTAATGCAAATGTATCAATAGTAATTGTGGGCATGTAGGTCATGAAGACTAAACTTTCATATCATCCCTACAACTTGTATTTGTATATCCCCTCAAGAATGCATTTGTAGCTTTGCATTTCTCTCTCTCTCTCTTTTTCTTTTTATGGCAGTTGGCTGGTGCAGGGAACTGAACCTTGACCTTGGTGTTACAAGGCCACGCTCTAACCAACTGAGCTAACCGGGCAGCCTTGCATTTCTTGTTACAATAGCTCTTCATTGCAAAGTCTTTCTTCTTCTCTAATAATCTTGTCAGCATAAGCCTAGTTCCCCTGTAAGCTGTGTACAAAGCAGAGACCTATCATATACTTGTCTCTCCCATAGCGCCACCCAATTTACTGACCTGAATTCAATTTTCTCTAGACAAAAGGAGACAAGGCTCTCTGTTAGCCTGGCCTTGTTTTCACCCAACACTGTCCTGATATGGTGTGGCTGTCTCCCTTCTTACCTTCTTCTGAGTCTATCCTGAATTCTTATTTATATACCAATAACATGTGTTATTAAAGCATATGTCCTTTAAAAATTAGCCTGCTCTGTCCTGAGTGGAACATGAGACATTGCAGGCAACTGAGTATATGTTCAAATATGAGAAAAGGGCTATTCTGTAACAAAGGTCTTTAAGGGATTTTTGCCTTGCCCTTAAATCACCTTGACTCTGTTCCTTCAAATACCAAGAGCCTAAAAAATATTCCTTTTAAAAAAAGTGCTTCCTGTGAATGCTTCAGCCAAGATTGTTCATCCTGGAGCCTGCAGGAAGAAACCTGTGAACCAGCAGAACTGACAGTGGAGTCAGCTCTAGTGCCTAACTCTTACTATTTATTCATACCTGGTGCCATCGTGGTTTTATGCTTCCTGTTGTAGAGCACTCAGGCTAGATGAGGAGATATTGTGTGCAAAATATAAACTAACATGAGGATAACTTCTATAAGCCTTCTACAGCGAATCCATCAAGTGTCATTCCTAAAGGCCACAGACTCTTGTTAAAACAATTTATTTGTTTAGCTTAATTAAGCCTAATTTATAGAGTGACTCAATTATATGACTTTTTAAATGCCTTTTTAAAATACTCCGTTCTCATTCAGAATATTTCTTACTGCCTGCACACACCAACTATGTAATCAATAAAATATAGCCTTTATCTGTAAATTAGCATCTTTAATCCTGATGCCTTTTTAAAATACTCCGTTCTCATTCAGAATATTTCTTACTGCCTGCACACACCAACTGTGTAATCAATAAAATATAGCCTTTATCTGTAAATTAGCATCTTTAATCCTGTTTGTGTAACAATCGTTATGTGGTTTGATAATGATCTGCAGTTTTAAATACATTATATCCTGTTACATCAGAGATGACACATAAGTGCAAATATTATAGCTTATTAAATCAGCCTCTCATTCAGTTCAGTAGCAACGAATCAAATTGCCCTGATTAGCAAAGAAATTTCCCGAAACTATTTTTCTCCCTTAAGAATAGTGATGATAATTCTTTAAGAAATATTTCAGTGCTTTATTTTGCACAGCCATTCACTATTTGTTTGCAAAACTTAATATAGTAATAATATGATGTTAATACAGTCATTATCACTAAAATTTAAGACACATGCTATAGACTACATTTCTGTGTAGTATCTTAACACTCACTTTGCTGAACCTGCAATGATTTTCATGAACTGAATTAAAGAATGTTGATTTTGTATGTGACAGAAAGGGATGGAGGGAAATGCCCCATTTTTAACTTCTGCCATTAAAAAAGGGGGGGACCATAATGTCAAAGTAATACGTGATAAGTAGGTGAAAAAAGTAGTGGATCTAGTATCCTGTGAGATTTTAACAAATTTAAACCTTCTTGCCTTAAAGAAAAGTACTGCAGCTGTGAACAACACCCTTCGTCCCCTTAAAAGCTGATCTCAATGAGAAATACCCCATCGGATGGTTTTCTAGGATGAACCCTGGGCATTTCCTGCGGAAGCCAATTAATTACACCAACCTGCGGCTGTTAACACTGAGGACTGTTCCTTTTCACCCAACACAGGGCGGAAACCAATCCTCTCACTTCACTGATTTAATTCCAGTTTTCAAGCACCCTAGCAATCCACTGCCTCCTTCCCTTCCTTTCCCTCTTCAATTCTTTTAGAAAACAAGATGAAGCTAATTTATGTTCATTTTATCCATTTCCCCTCATGCCTCAGTACAAGAAACTGCTGTCTCTGTTGTGTTTAGACCAGCCTCATCTTAGCTATGAGCTGATGATATCACCATTTAGAAAGAATCCTCATCATGCCGCCGTCAGCATCAACACTGTTCCCAAACATTCTGAATTTATCTAGCACATCTTCCCCATCTGATGCAAATGAACCAGCAATCATTTTAATAGGGGAAGCAGCGCTTTAAAAGAATTGTGATCCTGACACTGTGTAGGTTTATGTTATATTACAAAGCACAGCTGTATCCTATTGTTTCGTCTGTGAGGCTTTTGACAGAACATGACTAGAGCTGTTGAAAAGCAGGTACACGGGGTTGAAATATACATACATACACATATAGATACATACATACTTGGGACATGCAAGGGAGAATGTGGCCGTGCTCTAAGTGTATCAAACTATGACTTCTAAATTTCTTTCCATCAAATGCCAGCAGAAGCACTTGATAAATGGGCCCTAGGAGAGCACTTCTCCTTGCCTCAGGACAGAATGACTTGCAGGCATACAACACTCCATCAATACAGAGAGCTGGCAGATTGAAAGGCGGGAAGGACTATCCCCGATGCAGTGCATCTGCTTACTAAAGCAGCCTCGCTCCATCCTCTTCACATTCATTGCCTACAGAACCCACTCCTCGGAGAGGCACGCCAGTCAACAGATGGTCGCTGGCTAAGGTGTAATCAGGAGCAGCTTGCTAAATTTACCCAAAACAAATAGAATTACAGGCTTTTGCCCGAGTCTGAAATTTAATTGGGAAACTGGGTGGTGGATAATGTTAGCTAAAATGGAAGAGCTCAAAATGTGTCACAGCACATTGGGAAAGGGCCGGCATGGGCCTGTGAACTTCTGCTGTGAACTTCACTATTTACTACCAGGTCATCTACTTCCAACGATCTTGTCTACCATGCAGAGTCCTTTGCACTCACTATCAAAGTTTCCAGAATTGGTAAAATCACCAGCTAATGAAGTCATCTGCCTTTATGAGATGCATAGCAAACAAAATACTACCCAACATTTTGAATATGTTTTGCCCAGTTACAGCACCTTCGCATTATGTTCACTGTAAAATGTCAACAGTTTAAACCATCCTACTTTTACTAGGAATAATTTTTAAGTCCACTAAAAATCTGTCATTCAGGGCCGGCCCGTGGCGCACTCGGGAGAATGCGGGGCTGGGAGTGCAGCGGCGCTCCCGCCACAGGTTCAGATCCTATATAGGAATGGCCAGTGCGCTCACTGGCTGAGCGCAGTGCGGATGACACCACACCAAGGGTTGCGATCCCCTTACCGGTCACGAAAAAAAAAAAAAAAAAAAAAAAAAAAAAAAATCTGTCATTCAAAAGGTAAGAGTCATTAAGGATTCTGAATAATCTTGATCTTCTAAGCACTGGTGATCTTATGTCTATTCCCCAGAATTCTTCATTGTTTTGAATAACGACAACATAAAGCCTTAGAAATTGTCTGAAAAAAAATCAGCATAAAATTAAAAGCAAATCATTTAACCTATGGCTTGGTTCCACTACCTACGTACTAAGAACTGTGCCACCAATGCAAATCACTGTATAAGAAAGCTGTAAAAGTAAATGAGGCAGAATATGTAAAAGCACTTAAGTTCTGAAGAGATAAGGTCTTAAAGGATAAAGCCATTTGTAACCCATATACCATCAGCAGTCACTTTAAAATTATTATCTTCATAATCGTTAGTATTATTTATCACTAGAGAAAATTGTTTACCCATTAAAAAGCTATTTTTTAAAAATTTAACACAATTTCTAACAACATTTTATTGTTTTTAATCTTCTTTGGAAATAAAAAGATGTCTTTACATAATTCAGAATTTGCAATGTAGACTTTTTAAAATATGTGCATTAAATTAGCTACCTTTAAACTAATAATCAGACAGTTCTCATTCTCCATGATTTAAAATGACATTATGGAAAATTTCATTTTCATCCATCAGTCAGACTAACATTTTCAAACAAAACCTATATAAGAAGTGTCAGAAGAGCTTTCTGGTTTCTTCTTGTATTTTTGTTGTAAGGGACTCTCCGCCAAGCAGAAAAGGAATTGCAAAATAATGTCTTTCTTGTGGTAGGATATAAGTATTTAGGGAGGGAATAGTTTTAAAATTATTTGGAAAAGAGCCTCATTCTTAATGTTTGAATTACAGACTGACAAGGGTTAAAATATCTTTTAACAATTATTTTTAAAAGTGGCTGATTTAAAATGAAACTAACATTTTTGTTAAATGGATGCTATTAAATGGATAAAACAAAGTGTCTCTATGTTCAAGCAGGACACACGTTTAGTGGTATATTATAAAAAAGAAATAGATTCTAGACCCACCTTAATAAAATATGCATCCTCTCTATAGGGAACTTTATCTGCTATCCTTTTTAATTTTCTTATATAGAAATAGAAAATGAGAGGGGCTGGCCCGGTGGCGCACTGCTATAGTGCGCCGCTTGGGAAGTGTGGCGGCGCTCCCGCCGAGGGTTCGGATCCCACATGCAGACCGGTTCCCGCTCACTGGCTGAGCGAGGCGCGGGAGCAACACCGAGGGCTGCGATCCCGTTGCCGGTCCCGGTCCGGTACGGGGGCGACACTGAGGGTTGCGATCCGTTGCCGGACACGGAAAAAGACAAAAAAAAAGAAATAGAAAATGAGTTATAGAAGTACAAATAATAAACATGTGTATTGGAATAAACATTTTGAGCAACAGAATAACCTAATGAAAAGAGCACAGATATAGATATCTAATTACTACACTACCCTGGGCAAATCATTCAACTGCCCTGTGATTCAGTTTACCCATCTGTAAAATCAGCAGAACTACCTTCCTACCCATCCCCAAGATATCTGGTAAGAGCTAATGAAAAAATCTTGCTGAAGCCTATTTAGACACCAAGCCTAAAAGGTCTGGCATATATTTGTGGAAGTACAATTATAATGATTTTCATCACTATTCTAGTAGACTCTGAATTTTAATCTTTAAGAATGACCCTCATTATTTAAAAATGTTTCAAAGATACAGCTATAATAGAAAAACCAACCATATAACTAATAGTAAAATTATGACACTATTATATTGTCATATTTATTATTTAATTATTGCTTCAATAAACCATTGTATGTATAAAAAAGTAGCCACTGTATGTATAAAAAATTTTCTTTACTGCAATTTGTTCTGAAAAACTACTGTGACATTAAAAATAAAGGACATGCTCTGTAAAGAGGAAGTGCCTAACAAGGACTTGGCAATAATCTCAGTTCAAGGCAAAAATGCTATGAATTTTCAGACAAGGGACCTGCTATGTGTTAAGTAAATATTCATAGTTTATAATTTGTGAAGCAGTAGACATTGCATAACTGTGAGGAAAAATATACTGTTCAATATATGAAAGGCAATTTAAATATCAAATGATTTAAGTTAAAAGGACTGAGGAAGCTTCATGGCATCTCCATGTTACTCATTTCATATACATTTCTTTAGAGAAGAAGCTGAGTCGAAAACAAAAGATGTGAAACTACAAAGTGTACTGTGTACTGATTCTCCATGCAACAAATCTGCAAACACTGCCTTGGGCATGCTGTATGGGAAATCTGGGCAGCTGCAAATCACAACAGACAAGGAGTTTCAGGTCATTGATCTCAGAACTGGAAAATTTCCCGTACTGAGCCAAAATGAATCCAGCACATATAATTCTCACACACACACACACACACACACACACACACACACCCTAAAAAAAGTAGCATGTCACTGAGAGGCATCATTAGAAAATGTGTGCTGTAATAGCAAAGGGTATGAATATATAACCGATTAGTTGGTAGAAATGTTCAATATTCAGTCTGTACTCATTGAGCACCTCCTATGTACGTGGCACTGTGAGTCAATAGTAAAATATATAACAATAACTAACAATTATTAAGCACTTGCTATTCTAACTCATTTAAAACCCCCTCGTCTATCCCAACACACACACTCTCTCTCTCTTGCTGTCTCTTTCTCGGAGGTAAATAATAATAGTAACAATTATTATTATCATCAGCATCATCCCTATTTTCCATTTGAGAAAACTGAAGCATAAACTGTCTACTGCTTCACAAATTCTAACTTGCCCAAGTTTATAGAGCTAAGTGCCAGAGGCAAGATTTGAACCCTGACTCCAGTCTGACTTCAGTCTGCACATTCAGTCACTTTGCACTACATTGCTCTAGAGCAGAACCACAAGGAGGCAAAGTAAACATTCCAATTTCTTTGGTATTCATGCTTTACTGCTGCAGCTCCCACTGCCTGAAATGACTCCCAGCTTAGGACTCCCCAGCTCCATGAACCCTTCCCAGATTCCCTCGGGAACAGTTGTCTACGCCCTCCTTTGGCCCATTGAGGTACCTTGTACATATTCCAATATTTGTCCTTATCAGATCTATATTGTAATTATTTGCCTACATGTTTGCCCTTTTTATGTTTGGGGCCTGGCTTAGAATTCAGCACATATTAAGCATCCCATAGGGTTAGTAAATAAAAGATTAACCTGTCCTTAGAATATTACAATTTCTTTGGAGTAATACGCATCATACTATAAAGCATTCTAGTGATAGAAAAGAGGAATATGAGAGACCATGGGCTTCAGGGATCTAATTCGGCAATGAATTAAGTTTTATGTTAATCTTGTTCTGAAACTTCCCATTCTTACCTAGGGATTCTTTTTTTTTTTTTTTTCCCTTTTTGTCTTTTTTCGTGACCGGCAACGGATCGCAATCCTCAGTGTCGCGCCTGTACCGGACCGGGACCAGCAATGGGATCGCAACCCTCGGTGTCGCGCCCGCACCTCGCTCAGCCAGTGAGCGGCCGGTCTGTATGTGGGATCGGAACCCTCGGCGGGAGCACTGCCGCGCTCCCAAGTGGCGCACTGTAGGAGTGCGCCACCGGGCCGGCCCCTAAACAATTGTTTTTAATGTAAGTAGAAATTCATTTAATATTTGTTGCTGCCTTATTATATGGGCTAAGGATACAGAAATGATGTTATCATTTTCAGGGATAAGAATTTCAATTTTTGAAATGAAAATGGAATAGAGAAGAAACTCATAAAAACAAACAGGTTTGTTTGCAAAGGTCAGAAAGAGAGAGCTATGATTTTTTTATAATATGATCTGTCAAAAGAAAAAAATAACATTTGTTCAAAAACAAATCACACAATCAGAGAATGAGAAAGAACATTATAAGTAAATCTAATCCCACAGCATTTTACAGATGAGAAGAAGACCAAAAGGACCAGAGAAGTCAAGTGACCAGCCCCAGGTCACACAGAAAGTAACCAGTATAGTACGGATTATAAATGTAGTCTCCCAACTCTAGTCTACTGCTTTGCTTCTCCTTTTACAGCTATAAATGTGACTACACTAAAAAAAGAATTTCTAGTATATTTTGGTGCAAAACAAATTTTAACTCGTTAATAATACCCACATGATTGGGGCTGGCCCGTGGCTCACTTGGGAGAGTGTGGTGCTGATGACACCAAGGCCACGGGATTGGATCCCTATATAGGGATGGCCGGTTAGCTCACTTGGGAGAGCGTGGTGCTGACAACACCAAGTCAAGGGTTAAGATCCCCTTACCGGTCATCTATGATAAAATAATAATAATAATAATAATAATAATAATAATAATAATAATAATAATAATAATAATAATAATAATAATAATAATAATAATAATAATAATAATAATAATAATAATAATAATAATAATAATAATAATAATAATAATAATAATAATAATAATAATAATAATAATAATAATAATAATAATAATAATAATAATAATAATAATAATAATAATAATAATAATAATAATAATAATAATAATAATAATAATAATAATAATAATAATAATAATAATAATAATAATAATAATAATAATAATAATAATAATAATAATAATAATAATAATAATAATAATACCCATATGAACTCTGAAAGCTTAAAATAATATGGCCATTCATTCATTCACTCATTCAGCAGCCTATAGTTAAGAACCTAGCCAGGCAATGTGTGGATGAAAGAAGGGTTCGGATATAAACAATGAGACATAAGCCCTACTCTTTAGATGCTCACAGTTTCTAAGGTGTGCTGTAAGTGTAAAATACATACTGTATTTTGAAGACAGTTAAAAAAATGTAAAACTTCTCATTAACATTTTTATATTGATTATAAGGTGAAATGGTAATATTTTAGATATGCTGAATTAAATACAAAATTAATAACACTCACATTTTTGCTTTTACTTTTAAAAATGTAGCTACTAGAAAATTTAAAACTACATATGGGGTTCACACTCTATTTCTATTGGACAACTCTGCTCTGGAGAATGAGCAATGAGATTAACCAGGTGTGGACTAGGGCATGACTAGGAAGGCCTGGGAAAGAAGACAAGATGGAATCTAACCATTATAGAGATAAGGATCTGAAGATTGTAAAAAAGACTAGTCTTCAGGGCATTATGTTATCTCCCAGGAAAAAAATGTGGGGAGTTACCCATGGAAAAGGAATCTCTGCCATCATCTTTGGAACTTCACAACATGATGCAAATCAGGTCTCCTCCCTTCTCCCAAGGAACGAAATGTGCAGTTTATCATGCTGTTTGTGCTTGGAGGAACTGTGAGCCAAGTGCAGATGGATGGCTTCTTAGAATAGAGCTAAAGTGTGCCAGTACTTATGTTAGAATAGCATCCATCTTCAATGACCACAGTTTTCACATGAATATCGTAGGTCCTCATGTGTGAGGTCACCGTATTACAGAAGCAGCTCTCTGTATAATTATGTACTTACACACACACACACACACACACACACACACACACACGTAGATATTATCACAGTTCTTAGGTGTAAAGCACTGTATTCATGCAGTCTTCTGCTGCATAGTTTCTTCAAGTACTTTATGCCTTTTAAATATAAATGTGGACCTCATGTATATTACACCAATTTCAAATACATGAATTGTAGACAAACTTTCAGAATTGTTTCATGGTTACCAAACTGGCAAGAATTGAAATATTAAGGTCAATTCTGACATTTTCTAATCATCTTTGGCCATTGAGACACAGCAATAATATTAATTAAGTAGTTTCTTCTCAATACAAAGGGTGAATAGATCAAGATAGAATTCACACTATTTTCAAATAGAAAATAGTACACTAAACAGCTAGAAACACAAGTACATGCAATGAGTAAAACCAGTTTTTATAATAATGAGATAAAAAGTTCTAGGAGTTAATTTCACTTAAAGGTGCTTCAATATTTAATTTTAATAATTTAACTTTTCTCATGTTCAGTGTCATTAAGACATTAGAATTATCTACTATGTCAAACATTTCATTCAACCATTTATTTTTTTATTTATTGCAGTATTTCTTTATTGTATGCAGTGATTGTTCTAGTAAATGGATATTTTAGGTATTCTGGTTTTAATTAGCTAGGAGCAAACTTCAGTTTTTTATTGTATTTGGAAAAAGTCTAATTCTTATAAATTTATATATAGGATGGCTCTGTTCCTAAGCTAATCAGAATTTGGTTACTTACATAACAATGTTGACTATTATGACATGATAGTCTTTAATGCAATTTTGCCTAAAATTTTCATATATCCCTTTAAAATATAATAGTAGATGTCTTTTGATACCCCTTCCAGACTCTTTGAAACAAGTATTTGATCTTTTCATCAAAAACAATCAACATAAAGGAACAAACATGGGTGTCAACTCTTTCTACATCCATTAAAAACATTCATATTCACATGAATGGTTGTTAATGATTTTAAAATGTAGATGAAAAACACTGGAATATGGTCTTTATGAGGGCAGAAATACTTGCCTATTATATTAATTGTTATATCCCTAGAATCCAGAAGAGTCCTTGACACACAGATGCTCAGTATATATCTGTGTATTGAATGGCACATAAAAGGGACTCAGAATATAAACGTTTAATGACTGAATAATTCATGATAATAGTGAGCTCATTAGTTGTTAATACACTACATGATCACTATTTCATTGTATGCTACCGTGTGAACCTTTAAATGGGAGGTGCCAGAAAGTTTTAACAGTTAATGATAAGAAGGTGCTTAATAAGTTTTCTTGAATAAATGGACAAAGAAATAAACTGAAAAGACTGGGTCAGAGTTTAGAAAATGAGTCATGAGGTGCTGAAGACCAGAAGAATTGCCCGATCTTTTCTTACAAACTTCCTGGATGCAAGTTTTAACACGGTCTCAAAACAGTTGTGATCATTTTCGTCCAAGTTACAAACCAAGACTCAGATGCCAATGAACCACCTATTTAGGATTTTCTGAGGACCAGAAATCTTTTCTTGATTAACAACACCCTCAGATACCAAGAACTTTAAACTACATGGTTAATTCAGCATTGTGGGCTAGATGGTCATCACGTGATTATACAATTATTTCAATATACTTGCATGCCCTGATAAAATCCTCTCACAATGTTTGAAAAAGATGATGATGGATATTAGGTTTGGGGAGGACTCCTTGAGATGGCACCACACAAAGATATTCAAAATGGGGGTTCACATCCTATGGGAATTTCCCGTAAAATAAAAGACAAAGGAACTCATAACTGCAGCAGAACCCTATATGCCGTTGGTTCCCTCTGAAACCTTACTTTACATATTAAGGGAACCAATCATCGCAAACCTAAAAATCAACTAATTAACATAAGGCCTCAACAACTCCCATTGGATATTTCATTTAACTCCTCATTCATGTAAGCTATGGCCAATAAGAGCAAAACAACCCGTCACAAGAAGAAATATAAGCCCAACCCCCGGGGGTGGGGGGTGGAGAGGCAGCTAGATTCTGGCCCTATGCATCCACCTCGCCACCTGTGCCAATAAACTCCTTCTAGCCTGATTTCTCATCTCAGTACCAATTCTTTCCAAAACTTTCAATGAGATCAAGAACATTTCATCACTTATTTTTATGTATGTATGTATGTATGTATGTATGTATTTATTTATTTGGTGGCTGGCTGATACTGGGGACCAAACCCATGATCTTGGTGCTACAAGGCTCTAGCCTACTGAGCTAATCAGCCAGCCCTGATTACTTATTTTAAAAGACTAAATGGTATCCTAAAAAACACACTGGCTCTTGAATTACATTGTATTCTGCTGTGGTGACATCCTAAGCCTATCCATTTATAAAGTACTGCATCCCAACCTGAGATTTTTTAAAAAGTACAAAATTCCTAAAATTTAAATTTTGACCTGTAAATTAAGTGTCCTAAATAGTCTAATAGCATAGCTCTAAATTCATCCTTACGGCTATTGCCTATTTAACATCAAAACTGTCCATTAAAAACAAATAGAAAACACAGTTATTGTCTATCAATGTATACACGTATTACTTTTCTATAAAAACAACAAAAAAACTAAACTGATTAATAATGTGGCACCATGAACGTGTTATACAATGCATTCCCCCAAATTTTCACTAACTTACATCATAGTAAGACTTCACAAAATTTTCATTTGAAAAGACCTACTCCCCTTAAGATCTTGCTCACAAAACACCCAAAAGGTGCATTTTGAGAAAATGAAGGAAATGCCATGATGCTATCTATGGCTGCTGCAACACTTGTTTTACTTCCTTTTGTAAGGAGTAGAAAGTCAAAGGAGAACTCAAACGCTGGGCAGATGTAAATGGCATTTGGCTGAAAAGACATAAAACAGCATTCAACAGGGAAGTCCCACCCCACTGAGTCTGTATAAGCGCTCACTCCATCTCTGTTGTAGTGGAAGACAGCGGCTGTCAATCAATCCTGCTCAGTGGTTAAAGAACCCCACAAGGCTCCTCAGTAGGGTGTAAATTGCTCCTATAGTCTAGGTAGAAGCAACTGATTTGCAAGCTGAGAGGGAAAAAAAACTGGTTTCTTCTTCACATACCCTGAAGTCATTACTCTTGCCTGTTTTCTACCTTCTGTAAGGCCATCCTTCCAGGGAGTCACAGAAGCATAAAGCTGAAAAATCTCACTCAGGTTAAGAAGCTGAGGGCACTGTGTGGATTTTCAGTGATTATTGCCTTTAAAATACAGCAATGAGATAAAGTGTATAGAAATCACCAAGAATGCTGTTCTGAATTCAAAGATAACTCTCCCAACCACTATTTCTGAGTTAGTCACTTAACCTCTTTTACAACTCAAATTGTTCATTCTGAACTACCTCAACATGGGTTGCTTACCAAGAAAAAGTAATAAAAATAATTGTGGAGCTCTTTGAAGACATAAAGTTGCTGCAGAGAAAATCAACTGTAAATTTAAGTCTATGCTCCTTGGTGAATAAGTCCCCAGGTGAGCTAGTTTTGATGAAGTCTTTTGATGCCTTGACCTGTTTGGCTGTTAGAAAGAGGTTCTGCCCCTTCCTAATGGGTATTCATGTACCCAGTTGCCAGGATCCAAAGGGAGGATTGGAGTCAAGGCTGGGCTGGGGCCCTCACCCACCTGGGGGTGATGTGTGCTCCCCACCTGCATTGGAACGGTGCCTCTGTAGCATAAGCACCATACCTGTGAGAATGACATACTCCAAGCTCCAGCTGCTGCTAAGTCCAGTGGTACTCAGAGATCTGGACTGGGAAAAAGAGAAGAGGACTTTTCCAGAGAAACAGCGTACCACCCTCCTGAGCCAACAGGGGAGAGAGGGGGAAGAGGAGGGGGGGGGAGGGAGTGAGGGAGGGAGAGAGAGAGAGAGAGAGAGAGAGAGAGAGAGAGAGAGAGAGAGAGAGAGAGAGAGGGGAGAGAGAGAGAAACTCAGTCAAATAAAATGCCTATCTAGATTTACAAAGAAATCAAGGAAATGCCCACTTGGGAGCTCATTTAATAATAAAATGTGATGAGTATGTTGATTCCGTAAGTTTTGTTTCCAATATGCTTTCACATTGTTTGCTTCCTGACACCTCACCTCCACACACTTCAGAGCATGCCAGAAACAGGTACTATCCCATTGCAAAGATGGGGAAATCAGTCAATGTGTCTCCCTTGTATAGCAAGTGGAAGCCAGATGTCAGAAGCCATATGCTGGACAGATGTTAGAGTTTTAAAATGAGAACTACCTGAATGGCCCTGGATGGGAACAGAGTTTTCTAAAAACAGGACATTGATACCCCACTGAAATAAACTGTTCATTTATTTATTTTACACGATGAGTGCTGTAGGGCACCAGCTTCTTGCAAGCCTGCAAAACTGTGCTCATACATTGATGCTTCTAAAGAGAAAGAGGCTAGAGTACCTGTCCATCAAAACAGACTTGCCACTGAGACACTGGGCTCCATATTACATTTCCTTTAATTCCAAGAACTCGGAGGGAGGGGCAAAAATGCTCAGTGGATAGATATGGATGGATGGGCAGAGGGGAGAGGAAATAAGTGTTCCATGTAAACGGATCTCATGATACAGTAAGAGCAGAGGATGTTGCAAGGTAGGCCTGGGTCAGTGTCCCACAGGTGTTGGCGCTGGAATTCGTTTCCTGAACATCTGTGCTGAACACAAAAACAGCCGGGACCGTGGGGGGGAAATAACAAATCTCAGATTGCCTTAACAAAAACAACAAAATAAAGCACATTCCTGTTTTCTGCTGTGTCTGTCATGCTAAATGACATCCCTGTCCCCAGGTTTAGCTATGTATTTTGCCACCTCGTAAAACCCCAATCAATCTTCCCTCCTCTCCTGGCAACAAGTTATGAAGCATCCCTGATCTCCCAGACCTAAAGAAAACAGCAGAGAGAGACAGCCCCCCTCCCCATCAGGTGGAGGTTTTCGTTTTGTCAGAATTTGAGACTAAATACAGATTGGAGTATTCACTTGGGAACTCAACAGAGATCCATCTTAAGGAACATTTCAAATACACAATCAGAAAGAAAGCATTTTTGTGCTTTTCTGCTCCTAGGAGAAAGTGGAGAGAAAGAAAAGCTTACTGTTTCATGTGAAGTGATTCCCCCTTCTCCGTAGTAGGGAAAGAACACATCTTCCCACCTGGAACATGAGTCATTTGTAAAATGCTTATTTTAAATTCAGACTTCTCTACAACCTGAGGAGTGTGTGGGAGACCCGATGAAGCCTACACACAACAGCAGATTTATTTTTCCAGGAGAAGGCAACCATCAAAACAATGCCCAATGGTAACCCTAAAAATGCCAATGTGCTAACCCTTTTTGTCCAAAAAAAAAGCCCATTATTCTTTACAAGGAGGGAGAAACAAATGCTTAGCCCTCCAGTAGCTTCCTGCCTCAGAGCAAATGCCCAAGTCTCCACAATGATTCCATGGGGTTCTACGTGACCCACCTGCCAGTCCCCTCTTATCTTACTTCTCTGACAATCTGCTTCTCTTCCCTGTACAGCAGCTTTACTCTAGTCATGCTGGAAACATGCCCCTGCCTCAGGGCATTTAAATTTGTCATTCTCTCTGCCTGAAACTGTCTTCCCCCAGATATTAGCAGGGATTACTCCAAGACTTCCCAGGCTTCTCTTCACATACCGCCTCATCTTTGAAAACTTTCTTGACCATTAAATTAAGAGGCTGTCCCATGCCCTCCCCGCCCCTTTCCAACCTTCCAGGACGTGGCTTTCAAAGTGCTGTGTTTTATTTACTCAAGGCCTGGATTGCACAAATCAAATCAATGAATTATAATACAGAACTCTGGGTAATTCCTAAACTCATAACCTCTTCCTACTCAAGCTCACAGCCCAAAGTATCCATTTATCCATGAGACACATTGTATACAGGAGAATCCAAGCCTGGGTATCTGAAAATCATTGCAAAGTTGTTTTAAGATGAAAAAAACTGATTTCATTATACAGCTTCTTATATCAACCATTTGTTGAACTGCCCTTTTATGTTGTGTTATTTCTCCTTACAATTCAAATGACCTACAGTCCTAGACACTGCAAAGTTTTGTTTTTTGAAGCAGCCAGGATATACAGAGCACTTAATTCTCAAAACTCAAAAAGAAAAACTTCTGTGAAAGAGAATGATTCTGCCTGTGTCTACGTAATGCCCAAAACAACCTGTTGATCTGCTAATCTGTTAATCAAACAACTGTTTTAACTATATTATGAGAAATAAAAACTCTAATTTATTTTTTTCACAGAACTGACAACTCTTGTTCCTCTCAAACTGCCAATATGACATACTACACATATAGCTGTAAAATGAAAGGATGCCTTAAATAGCATGAAGCTCACATCTAAGCACTTAACTAATTATCTGGGAAGCTCATGATGATGGTGATGACGTTGCTTCTCCTCAATGGTAGACTCATCAGGGCTGCCTTTGGGCTACCTAAACCTGGTGTGACAGCTGCAAACCACAGCATTTAGTTAGCAAAGCCAGGACTCTGTTGCTTATCTGGAGGCAGGCTTACAATGTATAAAACTAATGAAACATTTGACACAAAAGCCCAGTATCTGGAACCTCGAAAATATGATGTTCAGTGAAAGGAGTCAGACACAAGAGAACACGTATTGGATGATTCCATTAATACGAAATGTCAAAAAAAGGCAAGTATATAGAGGTAGGAAGTAGATTACGATTGCCTAGGGCTGGAGGTAGGAATGTGTAATGACTGTGTGCGCACAAAGCTTCTTTTTAGGATGGAAATGTTATAAAATTAGATGGTGGTGATGACTGGATAGCTCTGTAAATCTACTAAAATTCACTGAATTAATAAACATTTTATGGTATGTAAATTACATCTCAATAAAACTGTTTTTAAAAAAAAGTGAGAGAAAAAAGTTCAGTATCTATAAGAGCTTATATCAGGGAGGAGGAACTAGAAGAACATGATGCTATCCCACAGTGTTTATCATGCAAATTATGGTTTTTCTTCTCTTCCCCACTCTCATACATTCATGATGAGCCAGGAGAGGCTTCCAGATGTACCAGTCAAAGCACAGTGATAAAAGCACCAAACTCCAGGCAACTTACTGGGTCTGTACTACAGGGGAAGTCACTTTAAGGCACTTCCTGCACTTTAATTTCTTCATTTGTAAACAGAAATAAAAATAGTATCTATCTCATAGGCTTGAAAAATCTGAAAAACGTCTGAAGTGCTTATTCTCATTATTACCCCTTTAGCCTCTTCCACCCTGCACAATAACTCTTACAGTTTTCTGCATATGCCAAAATAGAAGTTGGGAAGCACTGTTCCACACGGATCAAACTGTGTTATGTCTGAATCATGTTCTATGAGAAGTTGTATTATAAGTGATGCTATTATATTATTTAATGTATATGACAATGTGAGAAAAAAATTAAGTGAACTACATAAAAAGATTTTTTTTCAAAAATAAGGAGGTTGGAGGTCACTTAGAAACATGTTCCTGAGGATCTATTGAACTCATATTTTCATTAATAATCATAAGTATGAACAATATAAAAGTGTTTTGTCTACTCAATTGTCAGGGTCAAAGTAGAATTGCGTTGGGTTGATTGGTGTGTCTTTTAAAAATACTGTATTTTTCTCATGCAGTGAAGTGTACCCAGCAGGGATCCAAACTATATGTGCAGCAACTAAACACAATTAAAAGCTTTTTAATGAAGGCACTGTAAACAGCATTTTCCTTCTGCTTTAGAATATTCCAAATACGAAATTAGCAAGCTCCAGAGACTGGAATTTCTGCTACAGGGAAGATGAAAGGTTAACTGTCTAAAAAGGAAAGAATATGTTTGACATATTCTATTTAGAAAATAAAAGGGTTTCCTAATAAAAGCAGAGCCCCACTTGATGCGCCTAATGTTCCTTCAGTGTTTGCATACACAACCGAGTAATTAGAAAGCCCCACTCAAAAAAAAAAAAAAAAAAGTGAATAAAAGCCATTGCAGACATTGGTCCCTTGTTTACCAGGCTTGCTGGAGGCCCCTGAGGTCACTGTGATTGACAGGATTTGGGTGTTGGTAGGAGAGTTGATAATGCACACACATCTCTTGAGAGGAGAGCCCCCGAGTCCTGACCATGCTTAATAGAAGGCCAGCCACTATGGAAAACAATGTAGCAGGCAAAGCCTAGGGGACTGGTGGGTGGAAGGATGTTCAAGGACTGCAAATGACATCCCCAGTCAATTAGTACCCATTGGGAAGGTACAACGTGCCAAATAAAGAAAACTAAAAATTCCCAGGGCAAGGATATTCCTTTGCCAAAGACAAGGCACCCCTGTCGCCATTTCCATTAGGTACACTTCAGTAAGCCCAGCTCCCAAAAGCATCCTTATGAGCTGCTGAAGCTCAAGTCATTTTGGAAAAGCAGCACTGGTTTCTGTAATGTATTGGCAACATTGTTTTCACTAGGCACGTCTGAAAGGCAAAAAACCACAGCTTTGAATCACAAATCTACATCAACTTTATCTCCTTGTCATACTCGAATTCCCAGAAACTCAATGAAAAGTGTTTTCTATATTTCCAGTCATTGAGAGAACCATGTTAAATATTCCCACGGCTCTCACCCTTGCAGATCCCTGTGACCCAAATTTAACAGGAATATCCAGCCTGTTTTATTGGATATAATGATGATTCAGATATGTGTTTATGGAGAATAAATCTATTTACACAATATGTTATTACATTAGTTTAATGCATATGGCTCTCACCCTTGCAGATCCCTGTGACCCAAATTTAACAGGAATATCCAGCCTGTTTTATTTGATATAATGATGATTCAGATATGTGTTTATGGAGAATAAATCTATTTACACAATATGTTATTACATTAGTTTAATGCATACAACTTCAGCCAAGGAAAACGTCCCTCTTCCAGGTACACAAAGATAGTTGCCACAAGAATGTGTGTTATCATGTCATTGTGCTAGATTTCCACTTATATTAATGAGACCACATATCAGCTGCTACCCACACAAATTTTCAAACATAAAAAAACCCCTTATTTTCAACTTTTAAAAATGGTACAATTTCTGATTTTACTTCATAGAACATCAATTAAAACTATAGGAGTACACATGCTAAAATGCAGAGTTTTACAAAATAGGGTATTTACCTTTTCATAACTCCTTTACCTGAAAACACAAAACCATTTCTTAAGGCAAAGGAATAAAATAACCTTGTCTTGACAAGGTCACACCAGGTTTTCCTAGCTTAATCCTTTTGGAAAACTTTTTCTCACTTAATCCATTTCATCCCATAGAAAGCTCTGTTCAGAATTTCTATGATATTGAAACAATAAACAGACACGTAGGGTGTCAAAGTTCTAAGGGAAAAATATACAGAGGTCTTTACAAGAGTATTTTCTCTTCCAAAATAGAACACTGAGAGAACGAGTGTTGTTTCTTTGGGGCACTGAGTGAAGCGATCCCCTCAGAAAGTGCACACTGCAGAAGAGTGTAAAATTAGACATTTACCCGAACACCGTAAATTAGCCACAAAGCAGGATTCTAAAGACAATCCAAGTTCAAAAAAAAACATGAAACTTTGCTTAAGTGAATTTATTTGCAACTTTTCACTTTAAAAATAAAGTAATTTTAAGAAAAGGGAGGATTGTTAAAGCATTTTTATTCTGAGATTCTCAAACTGCAACTAAATCTTTGCAGGAAGGCTACCTTTCCCCCTCTGAACTGTAAGCACTACGCTGGCCGTGCCAGGTGTGATGAAGTGGGTACAATGGTGACAAAGCATAGTGACTCACTTTCCCATTTTGTCCTTCTTTCTCATTCATAGCTTTGTTTCCCTCCTTGAAAAGGGGGAAAGGGCCCTCCATTCATTTGCCACAAGGTCCACAGAACCATTTCAGGGCTTACAGGGACAGTGTGTCACCGGGGCAACTGAAATAAACATGAAAGACAGATGTGAAGGCCGGGATTCTTCAAAGGCAAGAGGGTTTGACACTTCATAAATCACCGTGTCACTCTGGTATAACAAAAACTGGTCTCATGTACTGTACCCGAGGCTTTCTCTTATTAAACTTGTTGGTGGAGTCTGTTTGCATACCACATCTGGTTTGTCACTGAAAGCTTTATAAATGCAATGAATCAATAAGAGTGAGGGAAGGGTGAGGGCTTCACTCCCAAAACAATCAAGTCCTCTGACTAAAAAAATAAAAATACTACAAATGTCCCAGGTCTGAAATGAAAATACTTTAAATTTGAACATATAAAAAAAGCATATATACATATATGGTAAGTTTTATGATCTCGGTTTTCTGGCTACGTTTCATTTGTTCTGCTGTTCTCAAGATGACGGGTACAAAATATTGAGCACCTATTGGTACCTATGTTGAGGTTAGTCCAAATCAACTATTGTCTTTTACCTGGTCGTCAGGTAGAAACTCCTACTGCGTTTTAAAAAGTTAACAAATGTTTGTCAGATTGAAATGAATAAGTCTGTCACCTTAAGACTTTGTTCCGAACACCCTACAGTACAAGAAGAGCTGACCTTCAAACTGTAATTAGCAAGTTTTCAAGAATGTGTGAGAGTGTGTGTCTGTCTGCTTGGTGTCATTCGGGTCTGCCTGAAGGAGAATGAATTGATAGTAATAACTTCAGATCAAGATGTTTTTGCTGTTTTAATAAATTATCTTTATTTATAGCTCAAGGTAGTTAGTAGTTGTTCATAGCCTGGTCATACAGTCACACACAATATTTAAAGGTATCATATTGAATAAAACAACATTTTTATCTATTTTTCAAGCTTCCATCTTCTTAAATTTAGTCCATATGTATTAATTATCAGATATATATGATACGATTTGAAATCTAAGTGAAAAATAATTGTGTGCCATTTTATCATTAGACCTATATATTATTTTATGCTCTCTTGTTCCACTAGAAGAGTAGGTAAATCATCCTCATGCAGCAGAAACACACCCAACAATATCATAGAGCAGAAGTTCCTAATCTTTTCAGGAATTAAAACTCCTGTATGAAAGTAGTTGTATTTCTCTTATCTGAACACTAAAAAATGCAAAATGACAAAAAAGACCCTAACGCCGTAACATTTTACATGAATTGGTACTTTACTAATCCAACAGCATGCATATTTTGGGGGGAAAATAACAGTAATGTATCACAAGGCACATCTTGATAGTCCACCATCGAATTTTGTGATACAAATGGATGTGAAGACCCCTTTGAAATATCCATGGGTCATCTGGGACTCCATGCCCCACAGAGCCACCAAAACCTGCTCTCAATTCCCATATTACCACCTTGGAGCTGTATTCACTCATCGCCCAAGTCACTTTAATAGCTTTCTTCCACCCCCTGATGCTCTATCACATATCTGGTTTTTACAAACTTTATTTTTTATTCTTTTGATTACTCATTTACTTGAAGGCTGTCTGTATCCCCCATTTAAAACGAAGTTCCACAAGGGCAGGGACCTTTGCCTTGTTAACAAATAGAATAGTATTTCCAACACCTAAACAACGTTTTTTTTTTTTTTTTTCCTTTGCCTTGTTAACAAATAGAATAGTATTTCCAACACCTAAACAACGTTTTTTTTTTTTTAAAAAAAAACAGTAAGTTCGAATTTACAGGCCATTTAATTTCCCACTGATACGGATTCTACAAGACAAATAAAGGAAAGAGACAAACTGGCTTAATATACCAAGTTAATGTTACTAAGCTCCATTACTACTGTATTTTTTAAAAATCAATAATGGCCAGTCTTTATACAGCCTGAACAATATTGCCCATCTTTTGGTTCATTCTTACCTTAGTATTATCCAGAGTTGGGAAATGGCCATGGAATAAATCAGTTATGAAAACTGGAAATGAGTGCTTCCTTCTTTTTTAGCAATAGCCTCAGATATTCAACTTGTTTGTCTTCCATTTGTTTGAGCTCAAAACAATCTAAGAAGTGTTTAAGGCTTCTGCTGTCTCACTGCTTTGCAGCAGACACACTGCTTGCAAATGTTCCCGGCCTTTTGTGCAAATACCCAAAAGGCTACAGCAGGCTCAAAAGCTCTGGTTTACAGGGTGCCAGCAGGTGGAGAAAGAAAGAATCGGCAATGAGTTTGTGCCTTCTGCCTGGTAAGAAGCAACACAGTGGTATAAAGAAAGGATTATGGTCCCAAGCACAACTTCAGTCTAAGAGACTATCATTAACAGAGAATACAGAGACTATATTCAGTATCCAAATTTTACAAGTTTGCTGCAATGCTCAAAAGGTTTAAGTGCACTTATCTGTCATCCCTTCACTTTATTGAAATAAATCCTTTTGTAATAACAAATGAGAGTTTCCTTTTGCTTATGCAGATGAGCAATGCATTGGGTGCTTTTACATTTGGTTGGTAGGGAAGAATGCCAACAGGTAGCAGAAGCAGACTGTGGATTACCATTTGCAATTAAAAAGAGCAGATACATCTCCCTTCTTCCTTTCCAATTCCTTTCACTCTCCTAATAGAAAATAATGAAATTGCTGCACAATTTAAAGTAACAGATTGGATTCTGAATATCTTTAAGGTGGCACATGATAGCATTTAAAGGCTCTTTTTCAATGCCTGTGGTTTGGATCTTAAAAATCAACCTGTTGGGTTCCTCTGTTTTGTAATTCATGTAGTTAATCGACCAAAATAATACTGGTTTAACCTCTTTCCACCCACTCCAATCTTTACTGTAGATGAAGTCATTGAGCCATGCACACTAACTTGAAATTACCATGAGTGACTCTTTAACTTCAAGTTTCTCACCTCTGTTCTTGGCAGACCAGGAGCAAAAATTTCACTGGAGGTGACATAAAGGCCATTCTTGGAACCAGCTATCCGAGTAGGAACAATTATTCAATAGGTGGGAAAGGATATTAATAATGGCAAAACACTGTTGTTTGCCTGGTCACAGAAAAAGGCCCAGAGCACAGGTTGAGTGAGTCACAGCTGACCAGAAAGTGCCTCAAAACAGGCAAGTCTTTAAGAACATTAAAAAATATAACAACAGCTTCAGGTAGGTGAAAAACAAAGAGCATACTACAGTATCTACACATCACCTACTATTCACTTTGTTAATGCAAACACATTTTCTACCACTGGCAAAGAGAATAAGAAACAACTCACTGCGGGTCTCATGATGCTAGTATATTGAAAATAGAAGAGAACTTTAAAAATATTTGCTTTGCTAAAAGCCAGAGTGGGTTTCTACCCACTACAGTTTAGGTATTTTCAGACCTCATGAGCAAATCCAAAGAAAGGTAACTTTCCTTGGTATCCTCTCAGGCCTACAGTGAACCAGTAGAAAACCCCAAAATGCAGAAGGGAACTCTGTTTTACTGTATACATCTGAATTTGCCTATAGTGACACCACTTTGCATCTTTAATAACTTTTTGAATAGCTGCTTCATACTCATAAGAGAGTCACCCTTGAAATTTCCATTGTAGTAAATAATTAAATGTATAAAAATTAGTAGCATGTAAGATCACAATTTTTAATTAGCAAATGCATACTGTTAGTGCAGATTAGGCATATAAATTTATGTGATACACAAATTGTACTTCTGAATTACATTTATTAATTTTAGAGTAATAGCACAGCATAAGGGAAAAGAACATAGCTTTGAAGTCTGAGACACCCTAAAGGGATTTCACTTTCATATCCAGCATTGCCTTGGACACCTTAGAAAATTTAACCTGTCTGAGCCTTGGTTTCTTACGTAAAAACAAAGACAATTATACTACAACCTGCAATGATTATGAGATTAATAAGATTGTGAGGTTAATGAGGTAACATATTGGAGACAGCATAGTTATTGGCACATATTGGCTTATGTGGACAGTGGATACATAGTATAGGTATACATAATGTATATGGAATAAACTCAGTGTATGTTGTTTTCTTATCTCTTTTTTCCTTCATTCATATGTTAATGTGAATATTTCAATTTCAATTTTTTAAAGCAATGAGCACCTCCTTACTAGAATTTGAAGCAACAGGAGGTGCTCTGATTTTCTTAAAACTTATTTCCAAATTTTCTTTCAAAGCTTTAATTTAGTTAGTGATCAAATTTATACTGTCCTGCAGAAGATGTTTATGATGGACATGAAAAAAGACTAGGTGCTCTGATTTTCTTAAAACTTATTTCCAAATTTTCTTTCAAAGCTTTAATTTAGTTAGCAATCAAATTTATACTGTCCTGCAGAAGATGTTTATGATGGACATGAAAAAAGACTAGAAACTGCCCCAAAAAGTAAACAGAAAGAAGACATGATACCATTTGCTTATAATCATCAATACAGAATTATAGAAAACAAAATAAATGTATCTATTATTTAGTTTATCTAGGAAGTTAAAGGGATCAGGAAATTTTCTTCTGGTTCACCATAGGCCTTACATCATTCCAGAATGATTCTAGAATCTAGATTTTAGATTTTAGAATGAGAACACTGTTTCTTAAAGTAACAGCAGATTTTACTCAGAAGACTCAAACAGTCTAAAATGAAGAGAATCCCAGTTCTGGCTCTGTAGGTCCACAGCCAGAGCTGTGTTTTCTTTGCATCCGTTCATTCCAGCACCAAGTTCACTCTGCTCACTCTGACAGGAGAAAGCAAACAGCCCAGCAGTGGCTGGATCTGAACAGGGCCACCCTCTGTTCCTCTGTCATATTCCACAAGGCAAAAGCTATATGAGTTCAGCCTTTCTAGAAATCATCTTTATATGTGCTTTTATATTCAGTCTTGAATTATAAATAGATTCTCTGATTAAAGTTTCCCAAGTGGAAAGTGTATAGAATAGAACAAGATTTACTTATAAATGTGAAAGTACATTATTTTATTCCAACTACTAAATCAGCAGAGTAGCAAGTTATCCCAAGGAGGTCAGAAGGAGAGCAAATTCCTAAATAATGAGGTGCTGTGGTAAAAATGGGAGTATGAGGATAAACGGTAGATACAATGGGAAATTCTAGTTTCTTCAATTATACTAATACAATAGCTTATAGTGCCAGGAGAACACTGTAATGCCATTAGAAAAGGCTACCAGATATGACAAGATGGTTTAAAGTGAAAAGAAAGGGCCTCTATCTATGCTGTTCTTTTAACATAATGACTCTAGGTACCTCATGCAGTTATATATTAAATACAGAATAACAAACTATATTAACCACAAAATGCCAGATTTTTACTTTATTTTCTCCTGGGTAAAACAGGAGAAAATACCTCTGTCCTAGGAAAAATTGAGTTATTTGTGCATTTCCCTCACTCCCCTCAGTTTCTGGCCATAAATATGACCTTATATTTTGTCTAAAAGCCAGAAAACCAAAATATCCCATATTCTTATTTTGTTTGTATGTATGAAATCTGAACTTCAAATGATATAACAATGATATAAGTAGTTGTATAAATTGGTTATTCAAATAAACTACTTAAGATTCATCTAGATTGTGTGTGTGTGTTGGGGGAATGTGATGAGAGAAAATAATAACAATCCTAATACCATTGTACTGAAAAAATTTACCTTTGCAGAGTAGTCAACTACTTAAGATTCATCTAGATTGTGTGTGTGTGTTGGGGGAATGTGATGAGAGAAAATAACAACAATCCTAATACCATTGTACTGAAAAAATTTACCTTTGCAGAGTAGTTTCCTGTACGTTACCTTATTTCAGATTCACAACAACCATATTTGGCAGGTAGGGAAGTTTCATAATTACCTCACTTAACAGATGTGAAAACTAAGAAAAGTGTGGAAACATATGAGGAAGGTCAGGTAGTGACAGACAAGGACATGTCAGGGGACCAGATTTGACTCCTGGGCCTTCTCTTCCCTCTGACAACATGAAAAATGCCACAACTTTCTCCCCCGGAAATAAAAGTTGTTCAGAACATATCCCACAAATGTTATTTCAGAAATCAGGAAATAAAATGATTTTCAGTAAACAAAGCCTGACAGGTAGATGGACTGGAGGAAATAGTGTTAAGTCACTGTTAGCACAAAATCACACCTCTAAATTGACATAGAGCTGGTAATTTACAGAAAGACTAGGCAGAGTTACTCTTCATCCCAGTCATCCATAAAATGGGAACAGTAGTACCCACCCTGCTCACCTGACAGGGCTGCTGTGACAACTGACTGGGATAACAAGGGAAAACATCCTTTTTCATGCTCAGAGCTTGATACGAAACAACTAAGCCAGAAACAGGACTTCTAGTCCTTACCTGATGGGACATTAGTTATTATGAGAGAAATAACAATGGTTTTTACTAAGCTACAAACACACAGTTTATTCATGATTAGGAAACAGTTTTGTTTTTTGTTTTTTATTGCCTCTACAATCAACATCAATTAAATTTACTCAGAGCATCTCCTAAGTGCACTTATAACTCCATTAAAAAAATAATAAAATTCAGTTTAATAAAAATGGAAGGAGGAATCTTACTCAGTTAAACTACAGCAGTCTGGGCCGGCCTGGTGGCGCACTGCTACAGTGCGCCGCTTGGGAGCGCAGCGGCGCTCCCGCCGAGGGTTCGGATCCCATGTACAGACCGGCCGCTCACTGGCTGAGCAAGGTGTGGGCGCAACACCGAGGGTTGCGATCCGTTGCCAGTCACGAAAAAAGACAAAAAGGAAAAAAAAAAAAAAAAAACTACAGCAGTCTTCTGTGCATACTACTGGTTTAATGGAACAGTCTCAAAAACAAGAAACCTTCTAGCTAACTTCCATACACCTCTATTCTTGGTAGTACTAAGAGTTCACTAATTTTCTCTCTCCATCTTCTCACAGCTAGAATGTCCTTGCTAACACAACAAAAACCATTTGAAAATTAAATGTTTAACATTTCTTTCAGTGATGTCATTATCGTCAAAAGTATTGGAAATGAAATTTAATATTTGTCATATACATAGATTTAGGTATAGAGAGTTTACATTATCATAAGAAATAAATTGTGACAGAGACAGAATGGCCTAGGCTTTTCAAACTGTGGATCACGTCCCATTAGTGGGTAGTAGCTTTCTTTAAATAGAATAGAACTGAATAAACACAGAGTTAATTACGTATTATAAGGGAAGTATTCTTTCATGTAATTGTTTTAATTCTGTGTGTATGTTTGTGTATACATGTTTGCTCAGTGATTTATAAGACTAATTTCTTACTAAGGGTCATTGTAATAAATAAATGTTTAAGAAACACTATCTGGGGTACAAACTTCATAGTTTGTTTTTCTTTTAAGATGGTTCTGGTTCAAACTATTTCCATTTCTTAACAATAAAATTAGATCAGCTAATTATTCTAATATTGGTAGACAAATGGTTGGTTTGTTTTGGAAAACTAGTCTGAAACACTGAGATATTATAATTAATAAGATTTTTCAAATCATCTAGTCCAAGGTATTCAGTTCCCAGGTAACAGAAGTCCTCAGTGACAAAGGCCCCAGACCCAAAGTTTATTAATGTCTGTACTAGACTCAATCTACGCTCCAAGCCCAGAAAACTCTGGCTGCCACTGCTAACTGCACCACAGCCCAAGGAAACTACTGGACAGGGAGGGCACACTGATCCTGCATGCTGTGCAGACTGAACCCTCACAAGTTCTGGCTGACCCGGAAGCCTCCTGGGAGTGTCCAGGCAGCACAACCTGGAAATGCATGGGATTTTGACCAGTGAGACAGGAAAAGGCAAGGAGCCTGTAGATGAATTGCTTGCCTTTCTTCTCTCTGAACCAAGGCAGAGTGATTGTGAAGTGCAGTCTCTTTGGAGCCATTCTACGTGAACAAGTGACCACTTTTGTTCTGTGCTGAAGCTATGGCCAGCTTGTAACATGCCACGTTGTATTGCTTCCCCACCTTTCCTGTCTCAATTCATTTTTCTCCTCATTCTTGCTTCCCTGGAATTGCAGGGCCCACCACCCTGAACCAAGTGTTAGCATATAAGCTGTTGATTCATACTCTGCTTTCTAGGGAGCCCAGGCAATGACAGTGTCCTATATCCAAATTCAAATTCCACCATGCATTAATAACACGGATAATGAGAAAATAGAGGGTTAGGGATTGCCTGCACATGTCATTGCCTTGTGTATTTTAATCTCAAGAACATTTTTAGGTAAGTGCAAATTTTCTTTTAGTCCTAAACAAGAATTAGGATTCATTATAGGCATCTCACCCATGTTCTAGCTTTGGCGAGCTAGTTGTAACAGTCAGGATAGATTATGAAACAGTACCAACCAACTAACAAATTACAGTGACCTAAAACAATAAAGATTTACTTTTGGCTCACACTATATGTCCACTTTAAGTCAGCAGGGGGCTCCGCTCATTGTGCTCACGCAGGGACTAGGTTGACATACAGCTACTATCTTGAAAGTTGCTCATGTTCATGCCAGAGGGGAAAAAAGAATACAGCCAAGCACACACTACTTCTTAAAGCTCCTACCTAGAACATCTGGTTGACCACAGGTAGTCTCATAGCCACACCAAATTTCAAGTGGGTAGGGAAGTACAATTCAACCATATGCCTGGGAGGTAATGAACCAAAACCTTTGTAAAAAGTTCAAATGGCTACCACAAATAGAGTATAGGGCAGGTTATCTCCACTATAGGAACATTTTTTCTTGGTCTCTAATCCATTCACTTGTGATTTCAAATGTCCTGTGTAAAATATTGGAGAATTTGGAACCTTATCTTAGAAGCCAAACGAACATATAAAATTTAACACAGGCATAAAGGCAGAGTGAAAAGTCCTGCCCTCAGGTTAAA
The DNA here is from genome assembly GCF_000696425.1 of Galeopterus variegatus. Lineage (NCBI taxonomy): Eukaryota > Metazoa > Chordata > Mammalia > Dermoptera > Cynocephalidae > Galeopterus > Galeopterus variegatus. The sequence goes on from NW_007726935.1 coordinate 33,643, forward strand.
ACAAGTAAACTATACAAGAGCCAAAAGGGGTATGAGTCTCTAACTTAACTAAAGTTCATGTGAATTAGTCTGAGGGTTTCTGGTTAACTGCAAGCTTACCATGAACCACTGAGGCGGGGCTACCCCAAACCTTAGGTAATCTTAGCCACTTTAATCAAAACCTAGAGTCCAGATCGAGGGATGTAACCAACACCTTATATTTTATTTTGTATCACCAGATGACACACTTATTGCCATGCTTTGCCTTCTAAACCTCTACTGACAAATGAAGGGGGCAGACAAGATGGTGGGGCTGCAGAGAGCATGACAGATGAGGAATGGCTGAAAAAACTGGAGATGTTTAGGCTGGAAGAGAGACTTTCAGGAAACATGATACCTATCCTCCAATACCTGGGCTGTCATGCAGAATAGATCTTTGTCTGTGCCACTCCAGACGGCAGGAGGAGAACCACTGCTGGTGAGATCATGGCCAAGCAGAGGCCAGCTGCTGACCCGCGAAGGACATGGCAGTGATTCCAAATGGGCAGGAACTGGGGCTTAGGATCTCTAATGAGCTTTTTTCCAACCCTATGAATCTATCAGCCTTTGGACATGCTGCACTTGTTCTAAATAGGCATTCTCTCCTTTCCTTTTTAATAAAGACATTATAAAAATAATAATGTAATGTGCAGGAATTCATTTACCCTGCTTATGCTACAGAAATCTTGATTTAGTAGATATCCCTTCAGGTTACGATTTCTGCTGCTGGCTGCAATATAATAAAGATGCTGACAGTTGTGAATTACTTTACTGAGTTCTACAAATTATCAACTGCAATGGTAAATAGGAGAGAAATAAAAGGTAAAGTAGGTGGCTGGGTCAACAGGGGCGACGGCTGCCTTTCTGCATAATTTAAGACCTCCTGAAAATGATGGCAAATAGATGCCCCTTGTTGAGGAAGGTGAGAAAGTATATATGGCTCTCAGTTTCAGGACAAAGAGGTTAATGGAAAATGGGAACGGCTTTGTTTTATGGGCCCCATAAGAAGATGAATGAGCAAGAAGATGGGCAGGAGGAATTATTTCTTATCTAGAAGAAGCTGAGGTTAAGGGATGAGGCAATGGCGTGTGAACGCTGCTCAGGACAATTATTAGTGGAAAGCTCTGACTAAAGGTGAATGGCCTGCTGGGCGATGGGAGACATCTGATAGGTAAAGTCAGACTGGCCCTGGGGCCATGACCTCATTAATAGTTAAACAACAGCACTGAAAATTAATGACCCACACCTGACTGCCCAGTGTAACTACACTCCTCTTCACAACCGTCCGGAAATCCTCACATGCACATTCCAGCAGGGAGTCTGGCTGCCAGTGGTTACAGCTATCCCTCTGGGAATTAGCCAGTTTAAATGAGTAGTGGCAAGACAGATGAAGAAATAGACTCTATCCGGCCTCCATGACACAACGTGGGATAGAAGCAGCCTGGAGTTTCTGAGAAGGAGGGATTGGCCATCTTGAAGGTATTTAGAAGGAAAAGACCATGAACGGTCCTCTGTCAGAATTGGACGTGTGGACCGAATGGCACTAATCTGAGAAAGGAAGGCTGGGCACCGCAGTGACCTCCACCCCATCTGCCATATGGCTGTCTGACAAAAGCGATTCGTCAAGCTTCCTGCTTGCCAAATAATGCTGGCTTTAAATCGCCAGGTGGGGAGAAGAACATTTCAAGAGAGCAATTTAAACCACCTCATATTTTTAAATCTGAAGACTTTTCTCCTTGCCACACACAAGATTACCTAAGGTGTTCTCACCACCTAAAGGTCTGAGGAAACAAAGACCATCCCCCTCAGTCTCCAGGTTGTCTTTCTGCTTTGTGCACAGATTTTTGAAAATAGAGTACAATAAATTCCATGCACGACAGCTTACTGCAGCTAAAGACTGAGCTCCTGAAATGTACCTTTTTATTTATTGGGGTTGGGGAAGGGAGGTGGTAATGTTTCCTGTATTGGATGCCTTATACTTTTCAGACCTTTGGGGACTCATCTCTGCTGAATTCTTTAACAGCTGAGATGACAGGGATGTCCATTACCCAAATGGACAGCACTCTCTATTGATCAGGGCTCCACTTAGCGATCTCATTTGTCATCCTATTGTCTCCCATCTTCACTGCTCTCAATATGAAGGGGGAATCTTTTTTCAGGTCTTAGAGAGTTAATCTACATTCCAGGCACAACTGAGCAATTAAAACATGTAATGAGCAGAACACTTTAGTGCTTCACCTACAGAGAAGTCTGAATTGGGCTTCTTTCTATCTCTCCCATACAGGCCATAGGAAGTTAAAGAGGTAATCCACTCCTGCAAAAGCCCAGAAGAATAACTATAATACTCTTCAAACTTTAGCTTGTCAAGTGCTTGCTTTGCCTTCATTTCTGCTTTCAGAAACTCATTTTAAAAGATAAAAAGGAATATTACAGGAAGAAAGCCCAAATCCCAACAAAACAAAGGAAGGTCTACCTAATCTTGCCAGTTAATCATTTGGGGAAAGTCTTGCTCTGCATCTAATTAGATCCATGCAGTTAAACATCCATCAAGAATTCTCCTATAAAGGGTATGTTTTATGTAGTTCTCATATAGGGATTAAATTGGGCGTGCAGAAAGCAATGTTGATCCATTTAATGGACTCCCCCAAAATATTCATCAGCATCCATGTCACAGGGCTAGGTGGCTTCTTTATCCTTTCACCAAAATACAATAACAGAAATAATTAAACATCTCTCAGACCTGAACTGCATAGTCATTAGGCAACAGTCAATGACTGGAACTGCCCCGAGAGCCTGAACTGCACTTTACCTTGGTTTTTCAAACCATTTCTATTCAGAAAGCTTTCCATATCTGGATTTCCCCTGAGAACTATTTTATGATGCTATAAAGACTGTCAACCAGAGGCAGGAGCTCCCCAGCACCTGAGCCACACAGAACTATCAAACAACATTTAATTGCTTGATGACACTGTGTCTGGGCTTGAATTCTGATCTCCAAATATTACCTATGCAACTGTCTGCAGAGATAAGGTTGTTATGATAACAGCAGATAAAACCAATTAAACCTGGGAGCAGCAAACATTTCAAGATCTTGGCTTTCACCATAAATAGAGTTCGAGGATGTATAAACTATAAGAGGTCTAATGCTCTCTCCCTTATGCAAAGAACATTACTTGAGGCCTCTTTCCTTCTGTGTATGTGGGTAAATGTTTCCATGTAAACACATGAGCAATATATGCAAACTGCATGAGCTATTAATTACTCTTACGTTGTCTAGTGTTAGAGAGCAAATGATGATAAAGAATGTAAATCTAGTTCATTTTTAATACATGATACTCGTTGTGGTTTCAGTGATAGACTCAAACATGCTATCACGAGTACAGTCAGCACATTTTTCTCCTTTTCACATTTCAGAGGCTTTTCAGCTGACAAGATTCCACTAGTGTCTCTAGCTGTTTGCCCACATATTATGTCTGCTGTGTGATATGTTTTGCAGCGCCAAAGCCAAAACACCAGGCAGAAGTGCCAAGCCTTAACCCCAAGTTACTTCTGGTAGACAACAGATAAGGAAAACAGCACTGAATTGGGGTGAAATGAACAGTGTATGTCAGCTCCCCAGAAAGCTTATCAAAATCTGACAGCTAAACAGGATCCTAGGAAATTTATCAACCAAATGATGTTCTAAAGGAAAACAAAATTGATAAAAAGGGAAATGGTATAGCTTCAAAGGGAGCCTGATTCTATAAAACATAACTTTCTTTCATGAAAAAATAAATAAATAAAAGCATAATGGAAGTTTGTCGCTAAGGAAAATATTCCATTTTCTCTTTTAAAGTGGCATTCTATACTTTTCATGAAAAAAATATGATATACCTTCCTACATGTATGCCTTTCTGAGAAAAAGGAAAATATTAGGACCTATTTCTTTTATCATCTCTCATACCTGGGGTATAAATAGAGGATAATAGCCTGCATTGTCCAGAGAGGAGGTAAAGGCAGAGTGGTATTCAGCAGCAGTGGGTGGGGAGGTGGGCAGGTAGCTAGAGAACTGGAGATTTTGAAAGGAAACATGTCATGTACACCAGCTGAACAATGACTATTTGTAGATTCAGGAGAAAAGAGACTGGAGGCCTAATGACCCCCACCTAACAAGTAATACAGTGTGCAGCAATTTAAAATAATTTACCAGTACTATCAGATGAGAAATAATACTGAAGAACTTCAAACTAATCTCCCTATGATACATGGACTGGATTGCACCCTTATTAAGATTATGAGGACTTGGGCCGGCCCGGTGGCGCACTGGATAGGTGCGCCGCTTGGGAAGCGTGGCGGCGCTCCCGCCCAAGGGTTCGGATCCCACATACAGACTGGTTCCCGCTCACTGGCTGAGCGAAGCGCGGGAGCAGCACCGAGGGTTGAAATCCCGTTGCCGGTCCCCAGTCCGGTATGGGGGCAACACTGAGGGTTGTGATCCGTTGCCGGACACGAAAAAGACAAAAAGGAAAAAAAAAAAAAAATAAGTCCATATCATGTTAAAATCCTTAACCATAGTTTTAATGGTAACTTTTAGTACCAAAAAGTAAAATCAACTAACACACATAAAGAAAAACTAGATTTAGCATTTCTTAATGGTTTACATTATATTAAGCCTTTTAAAATTGATTTTATGACAAAACAATTCTTCGATTTCTATAATGTTTGAGGGGGTTTTGTAATGTTGATCAGGAAAACAGACTTTGGAAACCCTACTTCAGGTACATACCTGATTAGTATAATCATCATGATTTGCCATCAAAAGAAATCCACCATCATCTAGAATCACACAATCCATTACCTATCAAAATAAAAATAACAGTTAATACATTTTTAGGAAGGTTAGAAGGTTGTGACACCAAGTCAAGGGTTAAGATCCCCTTACCGGTCATCTTTTTTAAAAAAAAAAAAAAGATTATGAGGACTCTAAAGGAAAAAAAAACAACAAAAAACCCCAAAATAGAGTCAAGAATTAAATGAAATTTTCCAAGACTGAAAAATAAAACAGATTAATGAAATTATGATAGAGCTTGAAAAAAAGATTATGAGGACTCTAAAGGAAAAAAAAAAAAAAAAAACCCAAAATAGAGTCAAGAATTAAATGAAATTTTCCAAGACTGAAAAATAAAACAGATTAATGAAATTATGATAGAGCTTGAAAAGAAAAATAGGATACAGATCCTTATTACAAAATATTATTTTCTAGAAAACAGAAATGAGGCATTCTTAAATTTAGGGTGGAATACAGAGTTCTCTCATAGTAGCAGAAATAATTTTTAACTACATGGAGACATTTTCAGATTTGAAAAAGTCATATGCTAAAAATGTAATATCTGGTCTATTTTTTTTCTGAATGACAGTTGTCTCTTGAGGTCCTTTTGGACTTAAGAGTCAGCAATTAATTTTAGTCACAAAGATCATCACCATCATTAATACCAATTAATATTTATGGAACAGCTACTATGCACAAGGCTTAGAGGAAATACTAACATGGTTTGTTTTAAATAGCTGGAATTCTTACCCCAACATCTAGTCTACAATTGTTGTCTATCTGGGAAGTTCTTATTTTATCCTTCCCTTACCCTTTCAAGGCACAGTGCATCCTCTCAACCCTCTGACTCCATGGCATCCTCTCCCCAGTAGCCAAACATTCATCCATGGCAGGAACCATTGCTTGAGCAAGTATGCTCAGTGCACCTGACTGATATGGAAGAAGGATTTACTGAACTCCTAATAAGATTCAGATGACACCACACAGAGTTGTTCAACTCTTCCTGTTCTATTCCTTGTCAACACTCCTACTCCTAAAGAAGAAGCAAAATTTACTAAGATATTAAATACTAGCAAGTGGAAATCTTTAAATAATCTGCTCATTTAATACCATTCACCTGTAGCAACAACACATTGGCCCTCTACAAAAAGAACAAATCCTAATTTAATTGGGGCAGAGCCCAGGCATCTGATTTCTTTTTTTTTTTAGGCAACCCAGGTGATCCTAATATGTAATTGGGGCATAAAACTACCGACATAAAGAATTATAAGTTCTTTCAAATCCTTTCCCTCATTTCCTACCACAAGCCTCTCAACTGCATCTTTATATTGACTGTGGGCAAGTATATTGTTATTAAAAGTTGTTCAGTATTTCTGTCTTTTAAATTCCATGCCTAGCACACCCAGGAAACTGTTTATAATTTTATTTCTAATGGTCAACATACCACTCTTGAAATGAAGGTAGACATGATATGTCCAACTTCTTAAGTCAGAAAGTATTTATTAGAAATATGTAAAACAGAAACTCAAAAGTCTTCCCATCAGCCTACCAATATGTCAGTCAAAAAATATTTCTCAGCAATAACTATGTGCTGGGCACAATTCTCAGTTTGGAGATACAGAGAACACAGAGCACCCTCAAGGAACTTATACTCAGTAAAGAACAGATTTTTTTCTTTTCCTACAGTTAATAAGTAATAAGAACAACAACAATAATTTCTTCCATTAGTATATTGGTTTACAATTTTAAAACACTTGCCCATCCATGATCTTATTTAAACTTCATCGTGAATCTAAGAGATATTGCAAGCATTTATCATAAAACTTAACACTCAGAGAGGTACAGTGATTTATTTGGCTCACACAGTTATTAAGTAACAGAGCCATTCAAACCAAATTTCTGAATGCTTTCCCCTAAGTCCAGGGACAAATATCATGCTAATAACGGTGCAGAATGCGAAAGGATTAAACTATGGTTCTGAGATCTCACAGGAGGCTGCAAACTAGTTATGGAAGGAAGCCAGATACACACAAATGATTAGCATATAATACACTGTAGTATTTGCAAATACTAAATGAGGGAAGAGAGTCAGTTGTCTTCCAGGGTTGAACAGAAGCAGCAGACTGAGAATAGAAAGGTGGGAAAGGCTTTTTTATAGAATGGACCTTTGGGTGAGTCTTAAAAGATGTGTAAAGCTAGATAAGCAGGAAGAGGGGAGGCATAAGCTCTATAGATAATGTCTCATTATAGTCAATTTGGAGAGTTCAGACTAAAAATAATACTACAAAGGATATATCTCCAATTTCCATTTAGTACATACATAGTTGAGGCCAAGAAAAGTTGACCACCACTATGGCCAAGTTTACTCAATATAGGGGAGCATCACGATTTTTCTCTCAGACTTTCCAATTCAAATTCATTTCCTTAAAGAAAAAATATTAACAAATTAATCATCAAGGTATTTTGAGACTCCACTACAAGCAAATTGCCACTCTGACAATTTGTACAGAGACAAAGCACTCTCTATACTAAGAGCACAGACATAAGAATTTAGATATCCAAATGAAGTATTACATGACTAAGGAACATAAGAATAGTCTGAGCAACAAGTATAATGAATGTACAGAGGAGGAGGGGGATTTAGATGAGATGGATGCTGGGATGGTAGCTCTGGCCAGTTAACAGCACCAGCAAAGCTGACAGAATGGGATGAGTAAAATGTATTCAGTAAACTCATCTGACAGTTTATGTAGCACCTACTCTCTTATAAGGGCTGTGTAAGGCACTGGAGATACAAATTTCACCAGGAACATAACAGCAAGAATAGAATGTTCAAGAAGAGATAAAGTGGTTACTCTGTGTTATATCCATAATTTTGTATCCCGTCAGTAACATCTGGATCAGCTGCAATGACATCATACAAATATCCGTGTCTTGGGTGTGTAGGGGTTGAGGGAGAATGTGCACCTTTCGGAATCCTGGTTCCTTTCAGGCACTCAGCTCTTCTCTTTTGTTAAGGCTGCCTTGCTCTGATATGGTTTCTGTATTTCCAGCTTATACAATTAGTAACTGCACACGTAGGAACAAAAACCACTGTCACAACATTCACAGCTTGTACGGCTTAATACACAGATTGTACACTAGCACACTAATGAAAAGGCAGATTTCAAAATACCATTCATGCCCCAGAACGTTCACACCACACCAACATGTCCTTGGGAGCTGCCTGGGAGATACCGATTTCTTTGAATGTGGTCTTGATCATGTTCTTAGAAAGATAATCATGCCTTACTTGCCTGGACTGTTTAAGGGCACATGTGCTAATTTAATTTATGGTGCTAAGAAGAGCTGCACCATTTGCAAAGGGAGTGGAAGGTGATGGGCTACTCCCAGCTCTGTATCCACAAGGGATCCCCCGATCCTTTGAACACTAGGGAAGAGAGAGCAATGGAAAACACTAGCTGCTGCAGCATGGTTGCTGGCAATGTATTTAATCCATGACCACTACAGACCTGGAGACCATGCTTGGAAGAAAAGTGAGATTTAAGTGGGGGAGGGAAAATTACCTGACTTGGAAAGCTTTTAAAAGAATTCAAACTAGTTATCACACCATTGGAGGAAACCTCTCTGGTTAAAAGGAGAAAGGGGGAGGGAGGGAATCACTGAAAAAAGCATTAGTGCCAGAGCTAGAGATCAGAATGGGCTTTTGGAGATGGCTTTTGAAATCACACCTTAGCCGGTGGCTTCTTGTTTCAGACTACGTGTAAGAATCCTTAAGGTGCTAAGTCTGCCTTTCATGCAGAAATGCTCACCAGCTTTTCTTCAGCCATGGACTGTTTGTTCTGGATGATTCTGAAAGGGTGAGAGAATGCTAACTCCTCAGACAGATGATCTGACAGATGGACTCAAGGGAGGCAAGGATCTATCCTGTGGGTTAGGAGGGGGAGGGGACAAGAATCAAAAAGCAGACAAGGAAAACACTAAGGGCATACCACTCTCAAGCTTTATGAACATACATAATTATGCCCACAACTTAGTCAAGACAGAGAAAGCACAAAACAGTTATTCTAATGTATAATGTAAAACCAGATTGAGAATGCATGCCAAAACTCATTTATGTAAGTTTGCTAAGGCTGTAAAGAATACAATCTAAAAAGAATCTTATTTATTCTTTCACATATTTTAAAAAGGAAAAGAGTCTCACTGAAATGAAAATGATCTCATTGAAAAAAGTTGATTATCCACAAACTTTCTAATTTTATGAAAACACCATTGCAAAGAATATGAGCAGATTAAAGAAATAATGCAATTGTATAATACGCATGAAAATGACCCCCCTTAATCAATGAGATAACCAAAGGTGTAGAAAGTCGATCACTTTTGCTAAAAACTATTAAAGCTAATCAAAAGATCACTCAATACTCTCAGATGTTTTAAGAGTAAAAATTTGTAAGAGCTTATCAAAAGCAATAAGTCAATATACACTGAAAATCTTCATAGACTTCAACTGAGAAAGTCTAATTTTGGGACTCTATCCTAAGGAAATCATCAGAATATGGGAAAAGATTTCTGTTTAAAAGCTTTAACTACGGAAAAAAATAACTTTATAAAGATTTCAATGATATGTAAAAGTTGTAATATTAAGTGAGAAAAATTAAGTTACAGAATTTACTCACAGTATGACGACAGCTAGGTAGAACAAATATCAAAAATTTTATATGTATACAGAAAAAGATACTGAAAGTTAATGCATCAAAACACTAACAGCAATTACCTATGGGTTCATATTTTACTTTTAACTCATTAGAATTTTACAAATATGTTACAAATGATAAATGTTATAACCAGAAAAATGTAATCAAAGTCGGTAACTCTAAAAATAGCAATAAAAAATTATGACAAAGGTCATTTCATGAATTACTTATAAAGAAGTAGCACAAAAGAAATTAGATTAGAGCTGATATGGCCAGTTTTCTCTAATATAACGTTGACCTGAAACGTGTACTAGTTATAGATTACATTGACAGGGCCACATGGCTTGGTCTTGCAGGCAACTTTTGTGTATGCACATACGAATCCCAGATTGAGGCAGGCACACACCAACCTTAAGCCCAATAAACTGCAACGAACAAAAAAAAAAATAATTTTCAAGTAGCTGGAAGCTAAACTTATAGATTTCGTACTTGATAAGAGACTAGGGAAAAAATAAGAGTTATCCTCTGGAAACTTGACTGAGTTACACCTGCGGAATTTTCATGGCTGATCTGTAGAAACAGACCAGCCACCATTTTAATTATTATGTCTCTTCTACTATCTCCAGACACTTAAATTATTTTTATATTGTAATTGTTTGCTAAATAGACTGTAGTTTAACTTTTTATATCTTGTGTTGTATAGTGAACATCCTTCAAAGCCACACATTCTCAAGCAAATGGTATAGAAAAAAATTTAACACTGAAAATTCTTCAAGAAAAATTAACTTTCCCAAAACATATCATGGATTTTGTTAAATGTGATTACCAAATACCCAACCCTCCTACTTTCCACATGCTCAAAGAGTTGACAAGACAATGAGAGCCACCCTTTAAGGAATAAAAAATGTCTTCTTAAATAGTGTCTAAGTTAAAAGTTTTTAGTAAAGTTAAAGTCTTGAAGAATAAAAAAATGAGAGCCCCCTGCCCCCTAAATTGAAATGAAAGGAAATTGCCAAAGAGAACATAAAGCCAGCTCTGATAAGAGCTCCATTTTCTCTGATCCTACGTGCACAGCAAGAATTTCCTGTGGAAAGGACAAGTATAGTTGGTGTCAAATTTGTGAAAGATGGCAGTGAGAGGATATAGTTCTTTAGGGTCTGCCCTGTGAAAAAGAAAATGACAAACTCTGGCTTCCAAGTACTGTAAGTAGAGTCTGCTGCTTCCATGCAGCCTGCTCATAAACTGCCCACTTCATACTTTATAGAGAATGTACAAAATTTTCTGAGGCTATCATTTGGGAATACAGCCGATGGAAAGAAAGGAAGAACATGGATTACAGAGAGAGTAACAAAGTGGCCAATATGCCAAAGTATAAAATTTTTTCTTATGATTTCGTACTTTTTAAAAGCCATTAAGCCAAAATGTAAACATCTATAACTTCATATCCTAGATATTAGCCGTGGTGAGGTTATCACATATGTATTTGAATATTTAATATGTTTTTGAAATGGGATTAAAAATACTTAACATATAAACATCCCATACATTACACAGATTTTGAAAATTAAAAATCAAAAGGTACAGAGAGACCGCTCTAGCTCCTTTACCCCTAGAGGGGGCAGGAAATCAGGGTGTAGTCCAAGAGGCTGTGGGTTCTGGGCAATACAGGTATTTGAAAGAGAAGCAGCATGCCAGGTGGGCCCTGGAGGGAAGCCCATTATATCTGTGGGGGTCCTGACATTTGGGGTAATCTAAACCTTCTAACTGTGTGAATCATCCCTGGTGGGAGGGAGATTTAGAATGGATGCCTCTTTACCCAAGCAATTAAGATCATTTAGGAAACAGAGAAAATGGGCAATAAGGATCTCCCTCCTAGAGAGCACTTGCTGGAGTTCAATCAGACAGTTCTGATGACAGCTTGGTGGAAGAGATGCTGCATTTGCTGAATAAAACACGTGAGTACATACTGGGGCTCAGCTCCACATAGGGCTTTGAAAATCTCTTAGAGGGCAGTGCACAGAGTATCACAGAGCTGTCACCTAGTATCCACGGTGTACTGGAACACCTGGGAACCAGGCAGAAAGAGGATACACTTTTTTTTGTGAGAGACCTGTGGGGGTACCAAACACAAGGGCTCCTTGCAGACCAGAAGCAAGGTTGTTCTCAGAGAGAGGCTGTGTTCTGGGAATGAATACAGAACTCTGAACTTCAAAATTACACAAGAGCAGCCCTTGAAAAAAACAAATAGTGAATGCTTATAGCTTTAAAAATTATCTTCAGAGCCTACTTAAACAATTTGAAGGGATAAGAGTAGTTGAGGGGCTGATACTACAGAATTAACCAGTCCCTCCTCCCAAACACAAGGGCTCCTTGCAGACCAGAAGCAAGGTTGTTCTCAGAGAGAGGCTGTGTTCTGGGAATGAATACAGAACTCTGAACTTCAAAATTACACAAGAGCAGCCCTTGAAAAAAACAAATAATGAATGCTTATAGCTTTAAAAATTATCTTCAGAGCCTACTTAAACAATTTGAAGGGATAAGAGTAGTTCAGGGGCTGATACTACAGAATTAACCAGTCCCTCCTCGGTGCTACTGGAATGTTCCTCAGTTACAGCACTCACCACCCCATACTGTATTTGTTTACATGCCACCCTCCCTGAGTGCCTTTAGAGCAGAGAATATCTTATTCAAATCTTAACCCAAATATTTAGCACAATGCCTGGCACATTTTAATTGCTCAATAAATATATGCTGAAAACAACTGAAGAACTTTCTCAGATATGTGATAAACCTCAAAAGACTACCATTGTCTCTGATTGTTCATCTTATAAAACATCTACACCGTCATTTTAGTTATCACTGTCCATTTCTCCATCCTTGATGCTGTCTCTGAAGCCATGTGATTTGTAAAAAAAACACTGCTGACAAACGTAACTGACAACATCTAAAATGTGAATGACAAGCAACACCATGTATTCTTATCTACCTCCTAAAGCCCTGCCTAGATCTCAGCTAACTGAGGAAATAAAAGTCACACATTGAACCTTTACTTGCCTTAAAGATGTGTGTGAAAGCCACATCTTTCACAAGCATCACCTGCCTGTCACAGTGTCAGGGCTTGGCTGAGGCCTTAGTGTTGGATCAGTAATATAGGCTGTGTCTGTTGAAAACATGTGCATGTTTAAAACACATGAAGTATTTCTGATAATTTTATATGTTGGGTATATTGAGTATGAAATTGTTTTTCTACCAATCTGATTAAAAAAAATCACAAGAAGGCAAGTATTCACAGAGGGACTGCAGAAGCAAAACAGAAGCCTCAGAAGCACTATGAAAACATTTCAGCTCCACCTGAATTTTAGCAAGTCGGCCTCTGTGGTTCTTAGATGGTTAATTACTTCAGGCCAGGGTCAAGAACCTGCGGTTGGAAAGCCACGTGGAGCTCCTCAGCAGTTGTGTCTAGGTCTTCAATCTGCTGGCATCAGACGGCAATTTTCAACAGTACACAAGTGCAAAGGAGTTTTGTTGGCAAGAAGGGCCTTTGATGGCTCTGTAATCAACTCAGCTTCAACAGGCCTTTTGCACAGACTGAGAGCTAGTCAAACTTTTGGAAAGCCACTCGTTGTCTCCCCGTAAAATACTGTCTCTTGCCTTTTAATGTTGTCCTGGGGAAATGATTTCTATGAACTAAGAAAAAGTTTTGTCCACAGCAGTTTGCAAACAGAGCAGATGACACTTGTGCAATTCTGACATGAGCATTTTGTTTTTAATTAAAACCCAACATCAAATAATATACTTGCAATTAGAAGAGACAGAGTGGACCTTTGGAAGAATGGGTTTTCAGTAGATTTCACTACACAAAGAGATTGGGGCTGTTTTCCATTTCCATAAGGCTTACCAAAAAGCAGCCATTTTTTCAAACACAGACATGAAAAGTACAAAAAGGCAGCCTTTCTTTTCCTGCAGTATAGGACCTTTGGAAGAATGGGTTTTCAGTAGATTTCACTACACAAAGAGATTGGGGCTGTTTTCCACTTCCATAAGGCTTACCAAAAAGCAGCCATTTTTTCAAACACAGACATGAAAAGTACAAAAAGGCAGCCTTTCTTTTCCTGCAGTATAGGAAAGAGCTGGTAGACAAGAGTCTCAGAAGATAACACAATCTGTAGGGGCCGCCCTCCTAGCACTGTGAGCCTGCTCTGCTCTGCTCATCCTCATGGACCAATCTGGTCGTCTCCAGCACATCTGCTTGGGTGCTGACAAATGACGAATTCCATCTCTGAATCCATAAGCAGAAAGAGGCTGGCTGATAAACAGCTATGAGCAGAAATGTATGCACCTTTCATAAGCAAGACAAATCACTCATTCTCACCAAACGCTTCCAACAGGAACACTAATTTTGTATTTATTTGCACAGCATATGTACTGCGTCCAAAGCAGTGCATTAAGAAAGATCTCAGGCAGCCAATTGCTTTGATTACATTTATTCATCGTACTATTACAAGGGCTCAATGGCAGAGCAATGAAACAGGAAGCTAGTGAAGACTGAAACACCTCATCAATGGCTTGTCGGGGTTGGAGGTTTTTCTGGTGTATAACATACACCTGCGCACACACACATTCATTCCTGATGTAAGGAAGAATTTTTAAAAAAACAAAAAAAACAAAATACCATGGCAATGCATCTTAAATCTGACAGACGCCTTTCTTGTCAGCCAGCAGTTATTTTTATTAATAACTCCAAGAACATATTGTGGAATTCTTTTTGTTCTGAGATCCGGTCATGTGACTCCTCTGACACCAGGGAACACTGGGTAAATTGTAATGTTCTAACATGCCAATGAATGGTCCCTTTTAGCACCAAGTTGGTGATGAATTGATATTTGCTAAGGCCTAAGCAAGCACAGGGCGCTATATATATTCCTTCTGTGTTCTCTGCAATGACGATGGAAGTGAGGAGCAGAAAAGAAGTCACGGAGACAAGCTCAAGCTGACAACCAATCAACTACAAGTGGATTATTTTAATCAAGCTGCAAAAGAAGTGGCTTTTTGTATTACATACTATAGCTTCATTATCCTACTGTACACATAGATCATGGATAAACGATACCACTGGCCTGACTGAAAATTGGAATGCAGTAGAAAAAGCAAAGAAGTTACAGCTTCTTTCAGGCAACTATAGGAAGGTCTTTTAAGAAAGACATTTTCTCACAGATGCCAGAACTGGAAATTCAGACTCTATCTCGATGAGAGATCTGACTTTCTAGAGGAGGATCAAGATGGGTTTGGCCTTTAATAGCATACTCACTCCTCCTGTACAACAGAAACCTCTGGGACCATGATACAGGTGTGATAGTGCACATAGTATCTTCTAAGCCTTCTAACAACAAAGCTCTTTTGGCCAGGGGTTTTAAGTTTACAGTTTGAAATGTTAAGGCAAGACACTACTGTTGTTCAAAGAAATACAAGCCTACCTCATGAAACCAATGCATGCTGTGTAAATAAATACAGAATTAGTGTGTATTGTCGGCAGGACATTTTTGGTTGATTGGCTATACAGCATTATATATAAAAGACATTAAGGAGTTATATGAAGTCCCCTGTGATTTTTAACCATAAAAGTCCCAAACAAAGGCATTTTTCTTTTTGATGATATGCACTAATCATGAATGATTACAAGGGGAGACTGTGTAAGACTGTAATTGTGGTTTTTCCCCCAGAAATTTCATGGTAATATAAATTTGGTAAAATAGCTTAACTAAAAATCTGCTATTAAAATATTTTGGCTTAAATAAAATTACTATTTTTTGAACAAACAAAAATCATACCATAAAATAGCACTAAATTTCAGAGAATGTGGTTTTTTTCTTTATGTAGTAGGCTCCAAGTTCCTAAGAAGGTCTATATAAAATTCTGTAATTGTTGTCTAGGTTAAAGATAATTGTGAAGAATAAACCTCATTTAGAATAGAATCTGAAAGAAGCCACAAAAATCAAGTGGTCTAAACCTTCATTTTTCAACAAGAAAAATGAGGTCCAGAGAGGAAAACTAACCTACCCAAGGAAACACAGCTAGCATAGCTGAAATTAAATTCAAAGCTAAACCTCTGCATGCTACTCCTTATTTTAGCTGAGGTGGAGTGGGAGAAGCCTAGTCAAGGTTTTGTTTTTCTTTTAAGTTTTTGAAGTTTACAACCAACATAAGTTTTATGAAACAATGGATTTTTAAAACAATCTCTTCTCTTCCCACACCTGCATTGTATGGGAAAATTGGATAACACATACAAAATGCTACCATTAATGATCAAAATACTTTTTCTACGATTTTGTCACACATTTAATATGATTATTATTTTTATAAGGGCAACAACTAAAAATAAAGGAATGTTGCAGGTACACCTTCAGATCATTTGTTGTAGGGAGAGTAAGTTTCTGAAATGATCAACAGGTAAAGCTTGAAATTTGGGAAATACTTGCTTGGATTCTTGTTATACAATGGGCTGCAAAACACTGTCACATAAATAACCCAGTGCTGAAATGTACAGCTGACGTGAGCTATGAGTAGGCAAAGTGTCCAGCAGAGGTAAAGAGACTGATGTTGAGTATCGGTTAAATCATTCTTTTGTTTTAGGACCAGATGTGAAAAATGTGAAACCATCTGTCAGTTTCCTCATCTGTAGAAGCAGTCTTTCAAAAGTGTGTTG
This sequence comes from Galeopterus variegatus, assembly GCF_000696425.1. Lineage (NCBI taxonomy): Eukaryota > Metazoa > Chordata > Mammalia > Dermoptera > Cynocephalidae > Galeopterus > Galeopterus variegatus. The sequence continues at coordinate 49,865 of NW_007726935.1, forward strand.
GCTTAGTGGGTTATGGTGGTAGGACTGGTACTCCACACCAAGTTCAACAGTGCAAAATGGAATCTGGCTGAAGTCTAGCCAAGTAAAAGTCTTTGAGAGGGTTTTCTCCAGACAAGATTAAGATCTCCAAGCCCTCCTGTGTCTGAATTAAGTAAAATGACATAATTCACATACAGAGTGGAAAACACTTACACTCACACATACATATACTTGGAGGGTTGACATTTCTTTTCTATACAGTGAAGCTCAAGAGAAGTAAAACTTCAAAGTTTGCCAAGAATTTTGTTTCCTAAAACAGTGGTCTTGACACATTTCAGAATAAAAAGAAATTAAGCCCAAATTGTAATTGATTTACATGATAGTTTCAGGAATGTTTATTTTCCTTTTTGATTAACAATTAACAGTGGTCAAAAATACTGAGGCTTTCAAGCATATAGGCACCTCACCAATTTCAATCTGTCTGGTAATTAATCAGGAAAGAATTATATGCCATAATCCCTTTACTTACATAAACGAGACATTATTTCATTTGATCCTCACAAAGTCTTTAAGACAGGCAAGGCAAGAATTATCCTTACTTTACAGGAAATGGATGCTCATAATTTTCCATACTCATAGAGCTAATAAGTGGCAGCTTTTCATTCCCCTTAAGCAGACTGAAAGTAAGAGATAAGTATCTAGCCCCTAAGAGGAAACTGAGGTTTTTGTGAACAGATGGGCCTCAACTATCAGATTCCATGCTCATCCATATTGAACACCCACATGTTCTAGGATCTTACAGGCACAAAATCCAATCTTTTGAGATATCATCGGTATCATGATGGGTCGCAGGTTTCCCAAGGTGGTAAGAGAAAAGGGGTGGGGACCAGACCTCTGGTGCAGGATACCTCTGTATGGGGTGTTCCTGGGTGATTCCCGGCAGTGGCTTGGGCCTGGCAGATGCCTGGGCTAAGACACAGTTACCCTGAGCTCTGCTTTTGCTCATCACGAGAAATAAGCAGCCACCTTTCTAGGCCCCCTATTCTGTCTAGATTCTCACCACCTACAGGGCTGCCTGACCCATACAAGTAACAGTGACTCTCAAGTGTAAAAAAGGGGTTGGTCAGTACTTAGGGCTCTCTGGAAATGGAAATCATTCCTTGTAAGGTATATGTCTACCTTTCAGCTTTTGGACTTTTGACTATCGAACACATTTTTAGGATGGCAATCTGTACTCAAGTAAGGGTCTGCTCATTACAGGGTCTTCTTAAGGCAGAAAGACATTAGCAAAGAGGACTCTAAAATAGCTCTCATCATGAGCCAAGTGCTCTCACATGGTTCCACTAAGTGCAGAGAGGCTTTTAGATGCACTCCAATTTTTGATGGGTACATAAAACTGCTGGTCCTTAAACATAAGCAACAACTCTTGTCAGCAATATTCTGAGATGTCAAATGTCAATTTAACAGAAATATTACAGAAACTCAATAATTTAGAATGTTTAATATGCTTGAAATAAACAGTACTAATAATATATTATTCATCTAATCTATCAGAGCTTCCTCATGTTATATACATTAGAGACAGTGTTGAGACTCGAACACAGGAGACTTGAATTATTCCTCTCTGATAGTATTGTAGAGGAGATATGCTTGAAATAAACAGTACTAATAATATATTATTCATCTAATCTATCAGAGCTTCCTCATATTATATACATTAGAGACAGTGTTGAGACTCGAACACAGGAGACTTGAATTATTCCTCTCTGATAGTATTGTAGAGGAGGACGATTAGGTGCTTACCACATGTGTTTTGGGCAAATTGCCTAATCTTTCTCATCTTCATCTTCCCCATTTCTCAAATGAGAAAAAAAAAAACATGTAACTTGCAGTATTGGTATGAGGGCTAACTGATAAGACGTATGTGATGCACCTTAATTATAAGGCACTTACAATTTTTATTCCTATTTCCTATATTGAAATAAAATTTATGCATTTTAGTAGACATTTCTACTCACATAGAATAGCAAACTTTGTAGTTTCATTTCAATTTGGCCACCATCATATGGGAGCCTAATCTCAGCTGAAGCTACCTCAAATGCCGTTACCTGATAACTTGAAGAGGTCCTTAGAATACCTCTAAGGCCATACCAGTTTTCTGGTATTCTAGGTAGAATGCTGTAGCATTCTAGTTAGTATTCCTGCTAGGTACAATAAAAAAAAATACATTGTCAGTTTCCATAACTATCAATTTAGTAATTTTAAAAAGCTTTAGTATGCAAATATCATGTTATAGGATCAGAACCTATAAAAATTATCATTTAGTCCAATAGTACCCTGCATTAATTAGTAAGGTGTTTTAATAATATCAGGTAAACCTTAGCTAGCACTTAATAAGTGCCAGGTGATGCCCTAAGAGCTGTTTTACAGTATAATTATGTGAACTAATTCATTTCATAGTCTTGGCCACCCTATGGCATCGGTACCATCATCATCTGTCTCTACAGATAAAAGACTAAGATTGGTTAATTAACCAGACCAAGATCTCACAGCAGTAGGTGCAGATCCAGTATTCAAACCCAGGGCAAATGGCGTTAGTGCCATGCCTTAAACAAGGAGTCTGCCAGCTTTTTTTCTTTTTTTTTTTTTCCTTGAAGCCCAGAGAGTAAGTATTTCAGGCTTTGTGGGATACACGGTCTCTGCCATAGACAATCTGTAATGTGTAGTTTGCCAACTCCTGCTTGAAATCATCACACTCCTCTGCCTCTCAAATACTTCATATTTTTCAAAGTGGTTTTATTCATAACATTTGATTCTCACAACAATCTTCTCTAGTAATGGTATGTTCTATTACTCCCCTTTGGCAAGCAAGAAAACTGAAGCACAATGAGCATCTCCCTGCAAGGCCCAGCAGCAGAGACTAGAAGAGACCCCTGTGCCTGCAGGCTGGATGTAGGGGTCCATACAAGGATTCTTTTAATCTGCTTTAGCAACTCCTTATCTATCTCCATACTCTTCTCTACCAAACAATACACTTATGCAACAAGATTATCAAAGTGGAAGTCATGACACCCATTTTATTCCTCTCCGCAGTATCGATTCATTCCATGTCTCTCCTATCCCATCAGAACTAATTTCTCTGAACATTTACTTCAAAATTTCCCTACATAATTTTAATATTAAAAATGTTCAGAAAAATCTCCTAGGACATGATAATTCTTTTAAGTCTGAGAAGGAACTACAAACAAAATATGTAAGCTTAGGAAAAAAAAAAAAAGACGGTTAGGTTTTACAAAGCTGAAAAACTTCCCACTATTCTACCCCAGTACTTTCATGCAATCTTTTTTGTGTGTCTCTCCTCTGTTTTTTTATTGAGACCCAAATCTTTTTTTAACATTACAATATATATGGTATTACCAAATATACATATATACATACATACTATAAAAAATAACATTTTTAAAAACTCTGACTTTAGCAGAGTTATGCAATCCTGGCCACTCTCCATGGCCCAGAAAACAATGCCAATAATGAGACTAAGAATAATAGTAACTACCAATATTAATTGAGGGCTGATTATAAGCCCTGCATTGTTCTCAGCATGTATTAACTCATTTGATCCTCAAGCAACCCATAAGGGAGTTGCTTGATCATAATTTCCATTTAACAGGTGAGGACACTGAGGCACAGACATAAGGAAACTTATGAGAGAGAAGAAAGCTGGGAAGTGACAGACTTGGCTATGACTGCTGGTTTCAAGTTCTATGTTACTTATGCCCACTGTCCCATTAATGAACAGTAATATCTGGGCTGGCTGGTTATCTCAGTTGGTTAGAGCACAGCCTTGTAACACCAAGGTCAAGGGTTTGGATCCCCCTACCAGCCAGCTTCCAAAAAGAACAACATCTGGTGTTTTCTTAAAGCAGGGTGCTATTAAGAATATAACTTATACTGATTTGTAATGTAACTGCTAACTTATATAGTATCAGCTGAAATCTGTTTATATGAATGGGCTTCATCTCATCCTGGATTCCTGTATCTTCACTGAGCTCTCTATTTTACAAAGCCAAGGGGATAAAGACTTTTAAACATCCAGAAAAGAATGTTTTGATATTGTCACACGCACCAGATAATGCAGACAGCCATCTATTGCATGGTGAAGTGGAAAAGTTTAGCCATATCTTGGAAAAGGATTTCTGGGTCCAATTCCTGGCTCTGCTATTTTGAGCAACAATCTATAAACTGTGACATGGGGATGATAATAATTTACCTGTGAGGGTTAGTTTGGGAGATAAAGGAGGCAATATGTATGAGGGCACTTTGTAAACTGTAAAAGGATAAATAAATTCAAGTTGCTATTTTATTATTACTACTTTGCTCTAAGGAATTAGATCTAGATATAAATTTCCCTTGAGAGAGGAAATGCTAACCACAAGGCAGCATAAATACACCAAGAAAGAAAGAGTGTTGGGGAGAGGAAAAGAACCATCACTGATCAAATCAACTAAACACCCTGGAAACTTAAGGTATCTGCTTGGGTTTCCCCAGGGACCTTATTAAAGCATGGGCAGGCAGCAGCCACAACTAATGTGAGAGGAGCACTAAATGCCTATTCTGTAATCATCAATGACCCTGCCATGCTGGGCTGTGGAAGTGTTGGGGTAGAAGAGTGTGAGCCACAGGGAGGGGAAAGATGGGTGCCAGGAGAGAAAGATCTCATCCCTTTTCCACCATGGCCCCAACACCCCCCACTTTCAAAGCCTGATGAGAGCAATCTACTCCGTAAGGCCAAGGCCATAGTAACCCCAGGAAGGTAAATGCATTCATTAGATTTTACATTCCAAAAGGGGAAAAGCCATCTCCATTTTATGGCTCACCAAAGTAGAGTTGTCTTAACACTCAGAGGAGACCTTGACATTGAACAGAAGCTGTTGTCGGTGTAACATGGCCTGCCTTCTCCTACTGGTAAGGTAATTATCTGTCCAGACACCATACTTTGTGGCCACTGCTATTGGCATTAATGTATCTTTGTCCATATCCAATGGGAATTCTACAAAATTCACTAAAGAAAGAGAGATAAGAAGTTGATTCCCTTTATGATTTTCCTCCTACTAAATGAAGCATATTGAATTTTTAAATCTAAATTATACATACATTAATCATTCTGAGGGATTAATTTTTCATAGAGTCACTGAAAAAGGCATTTGAATATTTTTTTCTTAAAAAAAAAAAGACAATCCCACACCTAGTAAGTTTTTCCACACATCACTGTATTTTCTATCTTTGCAGTTGTTTTTTTTTTATTACTTTTAACCTGGGATGTAAAAATATCTTTTATGATACTTTATAAAAGAAAATTCATACTTTGAGTCCCAAAATAATTCCTTTAAAAAGCAGAATAATTTTATAAATTCTGTATGCAAAATAAAAAGTTTCTTCAAAGAAAAGGTGAGTTGCAATTGATGTCCAGAAAGGTAGCTGACCACCCTATAATTTGTGAGTGCTGTTTTTAAAATGGTACTGATGATAACTGTTCATTTACTGAGGCATTTTGGTTTTTTCCTATAAAATATCAAGGCTAGCAAATTATAAAAGGGAGAAATTAATTATTCTAGAAAATAAACAGATGTATATTAAAAGCACACACCTTATTTGTATTAGAAAAAATATAATTAAAACTTTGAGCACCTTTTTTAGAAGCCTTCTATTCTGATGTTCCAGTTGAATCCTGTACCCATAATAAAGGAAGTATTACTCCTGGTGATTTTTCTATGTCACTGATATGGGAACAATTAACATTTGCATAATACACATAAGATTCTAATAAAACAAAAACATACTAATAATAATTGTGAGGTTTCTCTATCCTCATAGAAACATAAAGTGAAAGAGAAGAGAAACAATTATTTCAGAAAAAAAAGAAGTGGGAAGAAACTAATTGATAGGCCAAGAGAAATATAAATGATGTGCACAGAGTCTTCAATTTACTTAATCCTTTGATTATACCTACCAATTATTGTGTGCCAAATACTATGAGACCAACTTGAATCCCAACAACAACCCCATGAGTTAGGCACTATTATCTATACTTTGTAGATAGGAAAGCTCAGTCTCAGAAAGGCTATGTATCTTGGCCAAGGTCAAAGTGCTACTAAATGCCAGGGCCAAAATTCAAATGCCCACACTCTGCACACCTTTGGAGGGACATTCGTTATTAGATTCTGCAACAGCAGCTTCTGCTAGCCATGCTGTTCTGTCTTGGAGCTGTGCATTTGTCTGGCTGAGCTCTGAACAACTGAAAAATGTTCAACTGAATCTGGAGCTGTGCCTCAGCAATTCCTTGTACCCCAAGCACTCTCACAGGTTCCCCACCTCTAGCTTGATGCAGAACACTTTGTCTAACATATCCTGCAGAGACAGATGTAGAGAGTAGAACAGATTAAAAAATAATGAGTCTTGGCAAACTCCTGGCTTATTAGCCCACACACCAGCTCACAGATGACTGGAATTCTCAAATCAGATTACCTGACAAGCAATTTTATTATCTTGCTCTGGTACACCTTCAGAACCTTGAGATAGCCAGATATACATCACCCATTAATCTGCTTGGTTGGTCAACGCGCAGCTTTGTAATCCTGTTTGTACATTTACCCATGTTCAATGTTTTCTTAGTGCTTTTGTGTCCATTGTTACATGCCATTTTGTGTTTAATAGAAGGGGAATGGAGATTATTTTTTTACATTGTTAATTTCACCATTGTTTTATTCTACAACAATTGAGTCTGAAGGTCTATCAATTTAAAGAGATTTCTACCCTTTTACTTTGCATCTAGTCATCTTAAACCAAATGTTAAACACTCTGCCAAACAAAGTAAGTGCTGACCACAACATGGGTTTAATTAACCTCCGAAAGAAGGAATGCAAAGAATGGATAATAGCTTAAAGTTAGATGTAAGATACACACATTCTACTATAATAGGAGTGTATACAGCTAATCTGATTTTGCTACAACTGTTCATTAAATCTCAAACTAGAAATAATGGAAAGGAATTTCTTTATGAGATACAAACTTACTGCAAAGTTCCATTTTAAGAATAGAATACTTCTTTCTCATCTTCTGTCCAGGAGGCTGAGAAAAGAAGAAAAGTTTCCTATGGTGGTGCAGGTGAAACGTCCCTTCTAAGCATCACTCTCCAGCTCACCAGTCAATTGGGCATTCCAGGCAAGTTGGGTGACTTAGTCTAGACTGCCAGACACACCCATGTTTTCCTTTTGCCACACCTTGTGCCCCTCCAGGATATTCCCCTCCTGATCCCCTGTGCCACTTACTTCCTATTTGGTCAGTAAATCAACCTCACTGCCTCTCTTTGACTCAAACGAGTCTTAAATTGCCTTTGTGATCAATATATCTCGGTCAAGGCTGTCCAGAGCTGGGCATGCACAGTGTCTAATCCACCTTGGTCTCTCCCATACCAACAAGTAACCATGAGAACTACATTTAATCAGCACTTACTATGTGCCAGGCACCATGTGAGCTATTATTGTATGTATACATTCTTACTTAATCTTCATAAGAATCCTATTAGATTTTACCAAAAAAACCCCACACAAGTTATCTCGTGACAGAACTCAAATAAAATTCACATTTTCGATGCTTCAACGTGGAACTCTGTTCCCCTACCTATAATAGTCTTCTTAAATAAATTTCTCAAATCTAATGGTCTGCAGCCAGAGGAAGTTACCTGAACCAGTGATCTCATAAAACCAACTCATCATTCCATTTCACATTCTACTAATGAAAAGCCACAGGAAGACTATTTTTTTTTTAATCAAAATTTTGATCTTATTCAGATCCCTCCAGCACAAGTCATCTGCCCTAAATTATCCACTATGTGGGAGACTAGTCATACCAAGGTGGGAACACTTAGGAAGAAATTAAATGACTGTTTGAGCTCAAACCTCAAGGCTCTTGTCTCAAATCCCTCTCCTGTAATCGCCTACATCCCCCTTATTACTCTCAGAATATCTATAATTTTATGTCCCTTCATGTGATTATTTCCTTAAAAGTCTACCTACCCACTGAACTCCAAGCTACATAAGAACAATGGGCATGTCTTCTACTGGTCACACTTTTGTCCTGGCTCCCATCACAGTGCCTGATATGTGTAGGTGCTGAGTAAATATTTGTTAAATGAGATAGGGTAAGAGAGGGAAGGATGGAGGTCGGGGAGATGCACCCCAGCATGAATCTCAACCACGTACTGCCTTCAGAATAATGCAGCCCAGTGGCCAGTGCTGAGGGTTGACAGGATTTCAGAGGCTGTGGTGCCTGGGGCAATGTGGTAAAAGCTATTTTTGCTTCCTCATGTCTAAACAATGACATTTGTCAACTGACATACAGAGAAGTGAATTAAGTCCTGGTTAGTATGGCATTCCCCTGCATCCTGCCAGCACTTCTCTGTGTGTGCTGTAGTTCTCATCTGTACAATGGAGATGAAAAACAAGTCTCTTTCTACAAATAATCTGGCACAAATAATCTTTCTACAAATAATCTGGAGATACGAGACACTTTGCTTAATAACTAAAGTGATAAGTGACTTATTTCAGCATTCCTTTAAAACCAAAATAGCTTGTATGTACAATATTTTGTCACTATTTTTATGAGTTTAAAAATGTGCTCATCTCTGAAAATCTAAATATCTGGCCTTTTACAGTAATGATGTAAATAACCAAAGAGCCAAGCATAGTGGTTCATAGCATAGATTTACAATCATAGACACCTGGGTTCAAATAATTTCTTTGACATATTAAGCAAGATAAGGCAAGAACTAAATTACAATCATATGATAGTAGCTACCCCATCGTATATTTAGGAGAATTAAGTGATTAAATACAAAGGGTTTATTTAGAATAGTGCCTGACACACGGTAAATGAAAGTGCTTGCTATTATTATTATTTTGTGATAAAGAATCTGAGCCCCAAAGAAATTAAGTGACTTGTCCAAGTTTACACCAAAAGATTCAAAGATGGGGCTAAAAACTCAGGCCTCAACCCCCACTCCCAAGTCCACTACACAGCATGCCATTTGGATTATGCTGTTTAAAAAAAAAAAATGTAGCTGCCATTTTTTTCTTTTTCTTTTGCATTTTGCACTGAACAATAATTTCCTGGCTTTCAGGAAATAGTGATTTTTAAATGCTTACCACCTGATTATATTCATTAAAGATTTCCAAATAGTCCCTAGTCTAGCAAAGTAGAAATCACACCATGATTATATTATTACAGAGCTAAGGGAAGAGAATACATTTCTTTTCCAAAACTTCTAGGAGAGTCAGTATAATTCCCATTATACTTTCCCTGCTATTTTATTCTCCTTTTCTTTATTAGAGGTTTAGATCTGAAGCAGCTCTAAGAGAAAGGATAGGAACGGAAAGAAATTTAAATTGCTCTTTGTCCATATTAAGGCCAAAGCTTTAGCAGATAAAGGCAAAGGGAAGGTGAAGTCACAATGGGCAAATGCTGTGACCTAATTATGTTCTGACTGACTTATTTTCTTGTCCTTTCAATAATGAGAATCATACAATTTAGACTCAGTTATTATGCAACAATAAAATCCACCTATGTTTAAACATATAGCTTTCTCTTGATGTAACTACTTTCTAAATGGGAGATATTTATGGACCAGAAAAATCCAAGCTGACTCTAAGGAAAAGAAAGTTGGTTTATGTGAGGTTTTTGTTGTGTTTTTCTTTTCTTATATACGTTCTGGCACTTCCATGTTTAAGCAAAAATGTCAGAGGCAGAAGTGAAGAGAATTCTACGGCCAGATGGGTGCGTTGGTGACAGAATGGCAAGAAGGGGTGTTAGAAATAATCTCATGCTTGAAGGAATTGACACAGAAAGACGTTCTGTAAATCACTGGGATGGTGACTGACCAAGGCTGAGGCCAGGTGCCCTTATTCCCAGGGTGGCAGACTTTCCCCTTGGCCTCACCAGCCGCACATGACCCCATCAGCCTCACCTCTCCCAACACCCATCGCCTTTACAGCCCTGCTCAGTCCCATTTCCTTTCAGACCCTTCTTCATGGAGACTTCTACTGTCTGGGAATTTATCTGCTGGTCATTCATTGTGACTCTTCTTAAACCATCAATGAACTCTTTTCACATATGTCTTACTGAAGAGAGAAATAAAAAAGATACATTTCTTATATTGCAACCTTCTTAGGGTATATGAGGGGTCTTCCAAAAGTTCATGGAAAGACTCCTACTATCTGTTAATTCTATTTTCCCACAAACTTTTTGAAGTACCCTCGTAGTACGGGCCCACAATAAGCACTGAGTATTTATTGACAAGATGAGGGAATGAACAAATTCCTCTGGACAGCAATGATGTTTGTACAGAGCACTCCCTCAGAGTCCCCTTATCATTTTTCTCTCCCACTACATAATTCATAGCAGAATGTTAACTTTACATTTTATCAAAGACTTGATTGCATCTATTTAAGTTCATCTCGCTACATATATAAAGTTTGAAGTAATGCATGCAATACAAGGAATATTTATATTCTTCCTGAAGGAAAACAAGATATCAAATAGAGCTGTTTAAAAGTCATTCATTACATCTCTGAATGGAGTCCTCCTGAAGCCATCCTGGTGCTAGGAGTGAAATTACTGAAAGAAAATAGAAATGTGCACCTACTGCAAAGATAAATGTTGAGATATACATTGATGCCACCATAAGAGCAATTATCCTTTGGGAAGTTTATTTCCTTTAAAAGATCCTTCTTGCTGAATGTTCCTGAAGGAAAACAAGATATCAAATAGAGCTGTTTAAAAGTCATTCATTACATCTCTGAAAGGAGTCCTCCTGAAGCCATCCTGGTGCTAGGAGTGAAATTACTGAAAGAAAATAGAAATGTGCACCTACTGCAAAGATAAATGTTGAAATATACATTGATGCCACCATAAGAGCAATTATCCTTTGGGAAGTTTATTTCCTTTAAAAGATCCTTCTTGCTGAATATTTCCCCCCACACACAGCCAAATCTGAAAACATGAATACACTCTGAAACAAGGATTCAGCCCATATATTGCTTTGCTTAATATGTGTTCTGAAATTGACAGGCAGACAGTGAGGATAATATATTCATATTGGATCCTATCTCAAACTTGTTACTGTAAAAGACTTTGGTATTCTAACAATATTAGAGTAGTTATATAAAACTAGATTTACTCTATTTTCTCAAATGCTTCAACACTGAAGTTTCAAGCTTGTTACACTGAAAGTTTATTTTTAAGAGATTGCTTTTATACTGAAAAGCTAAAGAATGAATTACTTTCAACTTCAGATTTAACATAATGCTTATCAGGCAATATATGAAGATTTTCAATTTTTACTTAATCTATTGGCTGTGTTACAAAAACAATGGATCAATTAAGGATTTTCAAACAATAAAAAGTGGAGGGGTCAGGGAGAAAAAATGTTACCTAATTACTTAGACAATACCTGATGGAATTTCCTCTTCTGCTTATTGTGGAGTCTCAACCCTAAAGCACAAATGAATTTGGTTCTTTGTGTAAAAACATAAGTGAAGATATTCTATTTTTATGTTTTGATTAATCAAATATTCATTTTGAATTTTATCCATTTGTCCTTCTTTCCATTCAACAACTTGAGTCATCTCCCACCTGCTGCTTTGAAGTGGGCTCACTCTTTGGCTGGCCACAAACCTAATGTCAAGCTACTTATTTTTTTAAGTTCTAGTTTCACACATGCTACTACCTAGCTGGATGATATGCACACGTGGTTTAGTGTCTCTGAATATCAGATTCTTCATCCGTCAAAAAAAAGGGGTTGGATTAGAACTGTGCTCCTCTCCTTGCTCCCAACCATCCTCTGTACAGTACAGTATTGCAGGGACAGACTTCATCCATCACAGCAGTTAGACAGTGCCTGCAGTGACAGTGCCTGCAGTGAGGCTCCCTGACATCACAATCTCAAAAGTGAGGTGGATCCAGGAATCATTGCCTGGACCTAGCTCTAGGGATCCTTGCTGGGTCTGCAGTTCTGTAATATGAACTCTACCTTTACATCAGGTTTCTAAAGACTATGTTTTTTTCAACCAACAAAGAAGAACTGCTTTAAACACCCCTGGAGTTTTAACCATCAATTAACTACTACTATTAAGAACAAGTGAAGCATTAGATAGTAGATGAAATATATGGGATATACACAATCCCTGTTTACTCTTTGAGGTTCCTTAAACTCTACCCTTTTTTAGTCTGGATGACCAAATGAAGCAGACCTGGACAACTTGGTGCACTAGACAACTGCAACCTACCTTCCCTGAGTTAACACATTCAAAGCCATGAATTTAGAAGGTTTTCAGAAGGTCATTAATAAGAAATAGCCATAAAATACAATTTTCAAAACTCAAAGTAAACTCTGCTATCCTAGCTGGTACCACTTACATGAAGAGCCACGTGACAAATACCTCTTGGTTATTAAATGACAGAAAAAAACATTCTTCCATGAGAAAATGACAACTATAAGAATAATCAGGTTTCTTTTCCCATAGCCACCAGGAAACTAAAAGCCAAATATAATACTTAAACAGATATTTTGGGTTCCTCCACTAAGTTCTCCCTAAAATATTCTCATCTAAATTATTTCTGAACTCTTTCAAAATCTTTATTTGACTTTAATATATCTTTTTCATCTATCATTTAAAATCTAATTGGAAGCAGATGAATATATGAACATACACTAATACCTCAGCCAATCCTCTCCCCAAGATGAAGACATACGTCATGATGGCCAGGACAATGAAAGAGAGAAACAGAAGGAACCCAAGTCAGCATGGACCACACAACCTTCTTCCCACATAGGTCAGTGCATCCTCCATCCATCCCGCTGTCTGTGGCAGCTGTGGCCAAGCTACTCATGAGGAAAGGTTTCCCCACGTAAAGAAACAGTCACGTGGATTCACTGCTGAAATACATTAACCACACCAGCACTTCAGACCCAACTATATTTATCTAGCCCAGCAATATTGTTTCTTGATCCCTTGACAAAATTAATGATGTAGCAATTTATTACTGACAGGGCAAAAAAATTTGCCACAATGTTTACAAGCTCTAATAAATTATGGATAATTTACCAAATTAATACCAGTGAAATGAAGCTCACCTTTTAAGATTTTCATTTATCATTCTCTAGCTCCCTCCATATATACACACACAGATATCATCATCTTTGAAGTTCTATTTTTTCTAAATCAATGCTCTAGGTTAACTTTTTTGTGAGATGCGTTTGGAAATTGTTATTAGCTCATTTGCATATACTCAGACAATATTTCTGTAAAAGATTTGACTTGAAATCAAAATTTGAATATAGTTTAATTGGTGTGTTCTAGTCTGGTTCCATGGCTCATAAAAAACTGGGATTAGACTTAAAGTAATAGAGGTTCCTACAAGAAGCAGATGAGAATCAATTTTTTTTTAATTCCAAATCTCTAGCAAACTCATCAGACCATAGTGAGTGACAACCTTTGAATACTCACTGTGCAGAAGACTGACTCCATCAAGAAATTTTTAATCTAGTGCAAGAAACAAAATTGAAAGAAGAGCCTCCCTTTATATTTTTTGTTTGGGTTTGGAAACAATATATTAGTATATGACCTTATAAAGAAGAATTATTCTTAGCATCCAGATAATTTCTTGTGGTAATAATGGGAAATTATACTCATAATGTAATATTTATATTGGAAGAACCAGCATTAAATTACTGGGCTGACTGTTTGTGTTGTAAAATGTGAAGGGAAGGCCTCATTTTCAGTGGATTCACAAGCCAACACAAGAGTCAGTGGGCTATAAAAATAACTCCCCACTGGCTCTGCAACCCTCATGGTGGCATCATTAGGTGGAGCCCATGTTTTCTTAAAGACATACCCAACTCTGAAAAAAACAGATTAAACTCCTTTTGAAAGAGGAGGACTTAATTAACAGTTCATTTTCTTTAACGATCAAACCTTTAAAAAGAGATCACTCTTATTTTCTATTTTTGAATAAGTCTACCCTAACACCTCGTCCCCAGCTCCCGATCTGAAGTCAAGTCTGACTGTTTCCACGTGCCCACCTCCCCCGCCCATCCTTAAAACGTGTCACTGTCTACTCCTTTTGTGTCTTCTCCTGTGGTCAGATGCTTTCTCTTCCAAGTCTTGGGACACCTACTTTCTTCTTCTTTCCGAGTCTACTTGTATCCAAACTCACATCCCTCTTTCTTGCGTTCTTGCAGCAGCCTACTAACTAGGCTTTTGACCTCTAGCCTCTCCCTACTGTAAGATTACTCTTCTAAAGAACAACTCTCAATTCATCACAGTCCTGCTCAAAAGTCATCAGAGGCCCCCTCCATCTTCCTGGTACAAACAACTTCTTACTTTATCACTTGGGACTTCCTCAGTGGAGCTGCTGTTTACCTCTACCAGGCTCCAGTCAGAGCATCTCAACTACTGTGCCCAAAAGGATTACACCTGTGGACAGAGATTTATTCCTCAATGTGAGGAGGGGGATGGGGCAGGGGCTGGGGAGACATGTGGGGTCGAGGGGGCATACTTTGCAGGGCCTGTTGCTTCCCAGCCTTGAGCAGCTGGGTCTGTTTACCCAAGTGTCCACCATAAATCACTTTCTGGAAGATGCTCCAGGCAAAGTGGCTTGACAAATTACTGTTAAAGGCAGAACTTCTTGTCTCTCTGTCTTGGCTCCAAACCTTCCCTCCGTTTTGCATTTTCAAAATCCTTACCACAGCCATCTCTACTAAGAAATTCTCTGAACTTCCCATCACATGTGGCTTCCACATTGTTTAAATCCCAACAGCATTTGATACATATTTGATGGTATTGGCTGTATTTGTCCTGCTATTAATGGATGATAGTCTATTTATCCTGTTTATTAGGATACAAATTGCATTGTATTCCCAAAAGCACCTAATTCATACTGTAGGCACCCAGTGAATGTTTGTCAAATGTCAAGTTATTGAAGAAAAAATGGCTAAAACCACAGTTGGGATGCTTTCATTTTGTTGTGCTTTCGGTTTTTTGTTTTTGTTTTTGTTTTTTTTTTATCTGATACTTTTCATTAGATAATAGTCCAGTCTATGTCTCCTAACAGCACCATCAGTAGTGATCTGGGCAGGTCCCTGAAGGGCCTCTCACCTGTTCCTTACCTTCTCTAGTTTTCTCTAGGGTCCTTTCTTAGATTTAGAATTATTATTGTGCTAAGGATATATGGTAATAAACGTCCAACACTAATTTACTATCACTATGTGATCTAAAAAGTTTTTAACTAGCTGCAGGGGTTCCATAAAGTCTGACTCTAAGGACTGAACATGAAAAGCCCAAACTTTCCACTCATAGTCATCTCAACAAGAAACCATACACCCCTTGGCATGTGTGCTTGGCCATTAGGTAATAAGTTGTATGTGACCTTTTCAAGGATTTGGTGCTAGAAGACGGAAAACTGGAACTATTCTGGCAAACATCAAGACCAATAATATGACATTATGCCAAGAGAAAGCCACAAAGAAAGTCCACACTGGAACTAATTGGCACCAACCAGGAAGTGTGATACAATACTCTTTCTTCCATTGAAAACCTCTGTGGTTTCAGGGTGAGTACAAAGAGAATGAAGAAAAATAAGCACAATATGAAATCTAAACCACACCAGGAACAAAAATATGGGCTGAAAGACCACAGAGTAGTATTTTTATGGGTAACTTTCAATTTTATCAAGATAGAGTAGGAAAATAGTATGTACCGCTATGCTATGTGGCTGGAAGGCCAAGTTTTCATTTTTGTTTTACATTAATATTAGGGCTTCTCATATTTCACCTCTGTTTATGTTTACATAAATTACATTATATCAAACCCAGATTTGGAGTATCTCAGAATAAATACTTGAGTAATTCTTGTTAATATTTTCATAGAAGCTCAACTTCTGATTCTTAATGTTTTCCTGGGAAATAATACCTATGTGTATAAATTTAATTCAACCACATTACTATATCACTACATTATGTTTTCATCATTTGCACAACAAAACTTGCTGTAGCTAATGTATATGTTATGTCCATCTAGAAATATGTATTTTTTCCTATCTATAAGAGCCAAATAATGCTAAATATATTAAACACAAAAAATCTCAAGAGAACACTTTCCTTTATTACATTCATATTCAAGTGTTAAAGAGGGCATAAAATGTTTTAAACTCATGTGGCTAAATGACTGAAGTTCTATAAGTCAGAAAACGGGTGAAATCGGGACAATAAGAGCTGAATCAATCAACTTTTAACTCTAAGAAAGAAGAGACAGGAGAGAAGGTTAATTTTACATGAGGCTGCAAAATTTAACTGCTGTTTCCTTCAGTGTCTAAAAACACTGTTTCAGAATATCCTTTTGTCATATGTACAGAAGAGCTTTGCTATTGTCCCTCAGGAAGGCTGGCAGCTGCCCTGCACTTTGACCTCCAACCCTGACTCAGCAGGGGGCTCACTGATATTCCCAGAAGCTTCTCTCAATGGAAGCAGATCACTTAAAAAAGACCCCCCACCACCTCCTGCCATGGGCTGGTGGTCCTCCCACTCTCACCCTCTGCTCTCGCCCCCCTTAAGTGGTGGCATCTAGGTCTAGTCAAGTCCAACAATCCCTGGGCCTTCATAAACTCGATGGGTCCTTTCCCCCTTATTCAAAGCAGCTTTCACAGTCATGTTAGTGGGTGAGAGCCTTCTATTCTGGACTTAGATTTGATTAATTTGTGGCATTCATGTGTCTAATTCTCTACACACAAAGGGAATGAACTAGCTTGGACTCTATCGACAAGCCATTTCTGCCAGGAAAGTTCAAATGTAAAGGAAAAGGCTGTGTCAGTGGAGATGGTTTCCAGCTTGCTAAAAGCAGCTCAGAATAAAACACAATAAAACAGTCTGGCTTTAAAAAACAAAACACTGCTATCATTTCCAATGCTTTTGTTAATGATATTTTAAAACACGTAAGCAAATACCTAAATGCTGCATTCCTTGCCACGCGTTCGTAGATCTTTACAAGAGTGAGCGTCTGAAATTACTGCAGCTTTACAGACATCACACACATACAAAAAAGACTCCTGGCTTCCTTTCAAGTCCCATCAGTCAACTTTTATCAACCATAGTGGAAGCAGAAAACGATAAACACTGCCTGCAATATCATTTGGGTTTTAAGCTTTGGGCTTCTTCCAATTATGTTTGCAAAAGTGTGAAAGTATTAAGGAACAGAATATTGTTCCTTATATTTACTACACAATAAATACTCCCAAATGTTTCTAAATGTATCCATTGTGATTCCCTTAATCAATCTTGGCTAATCCTTAAAGAATGATAATAGCAAAATATTTAGTTTCTACAATAACTTTTTCCGAGTTTCCCTTTTTAAGTTCTCATTTGCATTTGGTAAGTTAAAATTTACTTCTAAAAAAATCCACGAAATTTCTATTCAATGGCACTTGAACTTTTACAAAATGTTTCAAAGAACTTAAAACTATATAGGAATTATGTGAAGTAAGCAGGATAAGAATGAGTTGTCCTATGTGTAGCACAAACTTCCATGTGTCCTTTAATAGAAAGCAGGACTCTGGTCACTCCATGATGTCACTAGTATTCTATACAAAACAAGTCCCCACAGACTAAACTCCACTTCCTTTCTGTAGAGTCAAAGATGAAATAAATCTTTAAAATCCAGAGGAGAAAAAATAGTTCTTCCAGAATATATGAAGGAGCTTGCAAAGAATAAGGTGAAGAATCAACAATCCTGGCTTCCAGTTTCGCTGATGTACTTGGATGACCTCGGGCTTACCCTCCTGCTAGAGGTGCAGAATATATGAAGGAGCTTGCAAAGAATAAGGTGAAGAATCAACAATCCTGGCTTCCAGTTTTGCTGATGTACTTGGATGACCTCGGGCTTACCCTCCTGCTAGAGGTGCAATGTGTGTGTGCACATGAATGTGTGCATATCCTCAGGCTCTGGGACCTGAAAAAGTCATCTCTCTACTCTGGAGAGGGGAGAGAACACCATGCTGGGTGAATGGAGTTTGAGACACCACAATCCAGCCCACTCCTGCCCGGGTTGGGATGCCTGAAACCAAGACACCCAGGACTCTCAAGAAAGGTAAGACAAAAAGTAGCTATTCCCACACAGGGTAATGGCAGCATTCTCTCTGATCTCAGAAGAGCAACAGAACCATTAATCTTAAAATACCAACAGGCAGTTTCCCTGAAGACTACAGAAAGGGAAAACCTAGGTAGAGTGTCATTTCTAGGATACACTAGGACGCTGAGGGTGTGGCATTGGGCACTGGAAGTGTGAGGCAAGGCAGCATGTGACTTGGAACGAAGAGTGTGTTTCTAGTCTTCACATTCAAATATTAGGCAAACACATATACCTCTCTGTATATGTACATATATACCCACAGACATCTATCTATAGATGTCCACCTTTCTATAGTGAGGGGAAGAGAAGGGGGAGAAGAGAGAGAGGAAAGATAAAGATCATGGGGAGGGAACAATGCATGGGAAGGCCAGGAAAGAAGATTTAGAGACAGCTGGAGCAGGGAGAAGATGCAAAGCCCTGGAGGGAACATGCTGAGGCACGTAGTAAAGGGGAAGGAATGGTGAAATAACACCCACAGCAGCTCTGT
>NW_007726935.1:69073-69985 GCF_000696425.1 Galeopterus variegatus
ACATGCTGAGGCACGTAGTAAAGGGGAAGGAATGGTGAAATAACACCCACAGCAGCTCTGTATTTACACTTAAGTGATAAAACAATTAAAGGGTAAAACCTTAAGGAAGGAAGGAAACCACAGAGTGCTGGACAGCTGCAGTTCTTAACTGCCTCAACTTAGAGATGCAATTACTCCTTCCTTCACCCATCCCCAAGCCCAAGTCAGGAATGTGCAGAAGTGTCCTCGGCAGGGTTGGATGTAGACCTCCTGGACGGAGAACATGTAAATACTTGTGGGACATGAAAGAATCAGAAGTGCCAACATAAATAAAACTTGAGAATTTATCAGTGGTTTGAACCTTGTTGAAATCAGCTACTTGAAAAGTAATTTTTAAAACTTTGATAGTATAGAGTGTATCTTACACATAAAGTAAAACTTCAGTTTTGTAAAATTATTATAAGTCCTCCATATTTTACAAATTCATCTCAGTTTCCGGATTCGGCAGCAGTATATCTATAATGAGAACTGGTTCTAAAAATCCTTAAAAAGGATAATGTCAGGACAGCCAAAAGTATAACTTATAAAAATCTCTATTTCCTCCCACTTTGATTCTTTTTAGTCTAGTGACTAAGTCCTTTCCCCAAACTTATAATAAACACATACAAACACAGAGACAAAATGTGTGTGTGTGTTTTATAGCAGCATAGATATCTGTACATACAAGGTTACCTCAAAAAGTTCATGGAAAAATGGAATTCAAAGATAACATGAATCCTTCCATGAACTTTTCGAAGACCTCACATATGAATAATTAAGTGTATACCTAGCATATTAACCTCAAGGTGGGCATAATGACACTTATGATAGTGCTTACACTAGTCAGAGTTATTGCTAACAAAAGCAGCCAACTCTAGTAAACTCAAGCAGAAG
>NW_007726935.1:71016-72350 GCF_000696425.1 Galeopterus variegatus
AGCCACTGGAGCTAGCAGCCCTGGCCAACCTTGTACATTCCCTGCCGAATTGTTGGACCCAAGACCCACTGCCACTTCTGTTCCTGATCAGCAGACACAGGGGCCATTGACAATGAATGGAGCTCTATAGTGTCTGATTCTCTGTGTCCTCTCTAGGCTCCAAGTCTTGGGCAGGGACATTAGATTGATGAGTTTAGGCCACTTTAGTCCTGGGCAGGGACATTAGACCAGTAAGCTTAGGCATCCTGGCTTCTAGAGATCCCAGGGAACAAGAATCTGGTCACTGAAGGCGAACCCTCACCTCCCCGCAAGAGCCTCATCATGGTGACTTTCCCAGACCTCCATGAAAGGGCATCCTCAAAAAAAGCGGCATCTCTAAAAAAATAACAGCTGTACTCTAAAACACTTACACACTGTGGAAAAACTGTACACTACTGTTTTTCAAGTAAAAAGTGTGATATTAAATTTATTAATAGAAAAGATCACAGATTACCTTTTTAAAAGAATACTGGAGAAAATGGTTTTCTAGAAAAGGACAGTGAATTACTAAATTCCACTCCTTAACCAAGTATACACCGATTTTTATTTTGAATTCAAATATTAGAAGATCCTTGACAGGGAAAAAAGTAGACAAGAATTCTCTGGATTATTGCCCTAACTCTAGAAACAATGTAGCCTACTTAAAAGCTAGCTGTGTCAGTTGAACACCAAATGTCTGAGCAGAGAGCTACCTCCTAATGGTAAAGAAACTGTTTCCACATTTTGAGAAGCAAAACCCATAAAGGAAGGACCTCTAATTTCTAGTAATTACCCTGGTACCTTAAAGTCCGTAATTACATAGAGAACCATGCCCTGAACTGGCCTTCAGTTTGTTCCAAACCCATTGCATGTAATTAGCCTTGATTAATATCCCACATTTCACATCAACAAAAACAGTGAATCCAAATGATCCCCACGTTCCACTGCCTCGGGAAACCTCACTGTTCGAATTCTGTGCCTTTATCAAGGGAACATGCTGAGCAAATGGGATCAAACGATGCCTTGGCACCCACCTTGGTCTCACTATTCAGAGGGAAGCAGCAATGCTTTTCATGTAATCATCTTAATCCCTTGTATCAACTAATTAATACATAGAGAAAGCTTTTACTTGTATGTGAGCAATTATAGCAAGTTCCTAGTCGGTGTCCAAATGGATTCACAATATAATTCATGAACAATGAGGCTCTGGGAAAGACAGTCTTTAAAGATGACTTTTAAAACGAAAAAGGCTTGGGGTGGGGGTGGGGGGTCAGGCATTAAATGATTCTGTTAATAGTAGGAAAATAAACATCGGT
>NW_007726935.1:72441-84894 GCF_000696425.1 Galeopterus variegatus
GGAAAGACAGTCTTTAAAGATGACTTTTAAAACGAAAAAGGCTTGGGGTGGGGGTGGGGGGTCAGGCATTAAATGATTCTGTTAATAGTAGGAAAATAAACATCGGTTTCTCAAAACAAAACAAAACAAAAAGTTTAATCTTGGAACCCATGCAGCACATGGCCCATTGATGTGAGAAAAATAAGAACCAATAGATACCAAAGTTTTAATTCTATGTCCTTACAAGGCTGAAATGCTGCAGAGTTATTTCCGAGGGGCTTGAAACAAAGAGATGTTGTAAAACAACTGGCTTTTGCCAAAAACAAACCCAAATAAACTCACTCCATACAGACTTCTGAAAGCTGTCTAAGATTTGAGCCCAGTGATTTCACACTCCTCCCTGGGGAGTACCTGTTGCAAGTGCTTTAAAAAAAAAAAAAAGGAACGAGAGGCAAGGCATCAGCATTTCCAGCTGACTGAGAACTAATCCAAGAATTGGGAGCCCAGGGTGGCAGGGGTGAGGCCTGTGAGCGAGGGGGCAAGAGGCCTTCGGGGCCTGCAGAAAAGGACACCCGAAGCATCAGCACCTGCTGTGGGGTTTCTGCCCTCGCGTCCGCCCCAGCCAGAGTGGGAATCGCTCCAGCGTCGGGGCAGCTTCTAATCCAACGTGGGGCAGAGGGCACAGGAACCTAGTGGCTCAGGCATTCAAGAAAATGCTCTCGGTCATAAAGCACCACATTGTGGTAACAAGTCCCGGGTGTGAGCTGTGAACTTTTCCTGCGCAGATGGCTGGCGGCTGTCTGGGAAAAGCATTACCCAGCAAAGTCCAGTCAACAAGTCCACTGAATCCAAGTTTCAAGAAACAAAACGCCTCCTTAAATCACCCCCCTCCCGCGAGGCTATGCTGAAGCTGCTTAAAAATGGCCAAGGGTCGTCTGCCTTTTTCTTTTTTTTCTTCCTTTTAAGAATAAAATGCTACTCACATAGGTTTGGACTCTGAATTAAATACTGTAGGGAGCCACCCTGGGAACTAGACACTATACTCCCCTGTAGAAGGCTCAAGAATGAGCAATCAGCAGCCCGTGGAATTTTCATGATCTAGTTTCCCCACCCTCCCGTCGCATACGCACTGGCAGGAACCAGAAGGGCTGTCACCCTGATGAGAGAAAACAAAGCTCTGCACTGCGTTACGAAACAGGTTTTTCCCTTCCCGTAGAGACATTCCTTTATGGCGAGGTCATGTAAAACAGCAAAATGCTCAATGAACACACTTGGACCTGTTCCCTGCAGGTGACTGTGCCCTTCAACTTGACCTGCGATACAGGGAGAAAGAAAACCACTCTCCAATTTCTAAAAAGTGACCAGACGACAGCTATGTCAAAGCAGAGTCTACTGTTCACAACAACAAAAAAACTGAAAACAGCAACGTGGATAAACAGTCATATAGGTGTGGGCCGGGACCTGACAGGACAAAATAAAATGCTTCTGGGGTCGAATCTTGGGCCAAATTGACTAAAAAGGACAGGCTGGCCGAGAACGTGATGTGAGTTGCTCTCGCACCGAGAAACGTGTTCTTATCTGGCAAGGGCGCCCCCTGCTGGCCACAGTGCTGAACTCCGCCTCTTGGTCCTGCTCCAGACAGCCTGCTGATCTCTTTGCATAAGGCGGGGGGAAGGGGCAAAGAGCACTAGCAGAGCGAGTCCCTTGTAAAGCACACAAAAGGTGCCGTCATAGCAGTCACCGCCCAAAACCACAATCTTTGTCCTGTCACGGTTCTCTGCAGTCAGATAAATTCC
Source organism: Galeopterus variegatus (assembly GCF_000696425.1). NCBI lineage: Eukaryota > Metazoa > Chordata > Mammalia > Dermoptera > Cynocephalidae > Galeopterus > Galeopterus variegatus. The sequence goes on from NW_007726935.1 coordinate 74,217, forward strand.
AAGTAGGCTGAAAAGAATGAATACAACCTGATTGCTGCTTTACAGGTACGAAGTTCAGAAAGTTGGGGGAGAGAGGGAGGGGTGGCCACAAAAGGGAACCTGCCATAAAAAGATTCTTAAAACACTCACATATACAGTGCTTGATCACTGTGGAAAATCTTGACTACCCTTTTAAAAGTTAAGAGTTTATGAGACTCTTAATAGTAATTATGTAAATCCTTAGCACATGACACTGCAGCATAGTATTAAAATGCATTCAAACATTAGAGCTAAATTTATTGCCAATAAAATAGAAGATTAAAATCAGGTTTGCATTCTCATTTTTTTATATGATGCTACTATACACAGAAATTTTCATGTGACTCCCCTAATTTTCATTCCCCTTCCTTTTCACCTAATTTTTTTTTTTTCCATTTCTCTTGCTGTTGGGTTCCTGCAATATCACGCTGATGTTTTATAATATCAGGCCACTATCCCCTATGATGATTGCCCTCAGAATCTTAGCATTCCATGTCTTTGGCAGAAAATCCTATGTAACACAGGCTGTGTGTAAGCTCATTCCTGTCACCATCAAATGGAGACGCTTACTTAAGTAAAACTGCCAAGACATTCAGCTAGGCGCCATCTGCCAAGACAACCAAAAAGAAACCTGTTTGTAAAGGCACGATGGGTCTCTTCCCTACTGGCACAAATGTCATACGTGAGTCACAGTGAGTTCACCAGTTCAGTCTGAACTTGGCTTCTCCCTGGGACCTCAATCTCATGTCTGTTCCCAGCTCTCAACTTCAAACACAGGGGACAGAGATGGCAAGGCATCTAGGCATGAGCAGAGAAATATAATGGGCAAAACAAACATGCTTCATCTCCTTTGGGTCACTGGGTCTGGTTTTCATTTTCTGGTTTACATATGAAACTAGGGGGGTAAGAAGAAGTGCCAGTGGAATATAGGCACCAAGGACAAATGCTCTCATTTCAGAATTTAAAAAGAATTTCCAAAAGCCAGAAATCTTAATGCTTTTTCTTTATTTAGTCTTGTTTGCTGAAATTGTTAGGTTTTGTTTCTCCATATTCCTTATACAACCAAAAGACAGTCCAGGTAAAACAGGGGTTTGTAGTCACTCTTATTTATTTGTTCAAGGAACATTTGTTGAATATTACACATGTTTTTGGCAAAATATCCTATGTGGATGATATAATTCAACAGCAGCTTTTATTCACTATTTCTTTTAGCTTGTACTATAGATGTCTATCCCCAGGAATAACATGATTGCTTGGGTTTCCATGCTGTGGTTTACAGAGTTCAACCTTTACCTATCAAAATGTCTGAGAGTGAGTGTGTGGGTCTATTTTTATTTATAAGATGGGGAGAACAGAACAGTTTTAGAATGAACAAAATCAGTGTGCACCAGTTTGGGGAATAAGCTTCTGCTTTGAATAGAGCTGTCAAGACATTTGCAATGTGTTTGGCCCTGTGTCCACAGGAGGCTAAAGGTTTCATAATCAAAAAGTAAGAGATTTTTATTCTTTACCGTTCATATAGCAGGAGCCTTGTAAGACTTAGGATGATTTTAGCTGTTCTATTATACCCTAAAGCACCAAAATGCACATCTATATTTGTACTCACATGCACATATGTGCAAAATAATCTGTAAGAAAAACAGAATCTTAGGCTCACTACTGCTTTATTTCAAGTATGGGGATAAATGTGATAGCTATCAACTGGCTTTCTTATTGAATTTAAGTGGCCTTCAAACTTTCTTCAATCAAGATAGATGGAAAAGCATTGCTTGAAAGAACTCAGGATTTTTACTCATAGCTTCAAACATTGTTAAATGGTAAACAATGTATGAGTATAAGAAAAAGTCCTTTATAAATCAAAACCTCTTTTTTGGATACTCAGTATCTTTCTCTCATATTGGAACAATACTAAGAGCTCTCCCTTAAAAAAAAATCACTAAATAAGCTCTGACTGATACCAAACCCTCTTAGATTAAACTCAATATGCCATTAATATGAAAAGAATTTGACAGTTTACATAAGGGATGTGACCTGGTGCCAACAACCTCTGGCTTCTCCATTCTCCAGATGGTAGCAGATTAGTAGGCAGCCTTTATTCTCATAAGAAGATTTTTTTCCCCCCATGGAAAAACTATAAAGGCCAATTCTGTTCCAAACTTCAAGTCTCCTTCACAAATGTCTACTCAATTCTGGGCCTTAACTAATGCCTATTAAAAGAAGCCCTTGGGCTTGAAGCTATGGAAGGGGGAAAAAAGACTAAGGCAAACTTAACTCTAATGCCTGCCGTTAAAAGATCTATTGACAGAAGCAGTGGGGAGAGTTTGAACTAATGTTAACTTAAAGAAAAAGGCTGGTGAGATTCAATTGTGGATGTGAATGCTTGCTTGAGTTTGATCTTGACGGGGCTTAAAATAAGGGAGATAAAAACCTAAGCCTACTTACATATTAAAAAATGCAGTTGCGCTAAATTCACTACATACCACTGTTCTCTATTTGATTTATGCCCATCATCACCAAAGATGTTGAAGGACATCCCTGTCTAACATAGCAAAAAGCCACAGCAGAGGGTACTCACTCTGCTTTGCTAATGCTAACATGAAAAATCATTTCCTGAACAACGCACGGCGTTCTTTCACATTAATTCCTCAAACGCAACAAAGAATAAAAATGGGATTTTTCTTTGGTCCTCTTCTGGAGGTATAAATATAACCAGTGGTTAATCAAAAAGATCCAAGAGGTGAAAAACAGCCCTTAGTCTGTAGGAAATTCTTCTCCCAAGATTCAAAGTGATCTTTAAATAATCAGAAAAAATATCATAAACAGATTGACCGTAGTAAAACATTTTAAGAACATTCAGCTGCATGTAAAATCTGGAAAGTTAAGAAGACACCTTCCCAAATGTTTGGTTTGTTTTGTGGTCACCAGGACAACATACCATCCATCCCAAGAGAGAAAATCATATTCTCTGAAGGGGAAAACCTTTTCTGGGAATCCTTTTAACACAGGAAGAGTGCTAACTAGTTCATAAAATATGTTAGAGATACTTTTTATGCAGTTTTTAATATTTCTATTAACATTTTCACAAATCAGTGTGACAATGTGAAAGATTTTGCCTGGATGTTTGGCTCTTTTCCAGGCAAGTTAGTAATGATCACTGAGATCCTGAAAACTATAAAATAATCTATTATAGACCTACCATGCACTCCGAAAACAAGTAGTACAGCACATGGTCCCTACCTTCAAAGATTTTATATCCCACTAGGAAAATCTTTTCCAGGCAAGTTAGTAATGATCACTGAGATCCTGAAAACTATAAAATAATCTATTATAGACCTACCATGCACTCTGAAAACAAGTAGTACAGCACATGGTCCCTACCTTCAAAGATTTTATATCCCACTAGGAAAATTAGACAAAAGAAATTAAAAGTTTTAGTAAAAATTCAAGATAATTAGGAAGAAAGAGATTAAAAAGGAAAAAGTGTCTAGGATTCCATCTATTTAGCATGACCTATTTCTACCAGTTTCTAAAATTATTTAGTTAAGAGAACATCAGCATTTGCCAATAGCAAATACACTTAGAGTTCCCCAGAAATAAAAGTTTTCATGGAAATCTCAAAGGCAATAAAAAAGAAAGGCAGGATTTATTTAATTTCTTTTCCGCAAACTGCCTCATTTCCTAAAGGAGGAAATGCTGGGCAAACAGTAACTTAAATGGTCATGTTAAACACTCACCCAAGGATGCCATTAATGATAACAGCCCAGATCTCCTCTAAACTAAACATCTAGTTCTCTAAATGCATTGGCATACTACAAAATGGGTTATTTTAAATGGATGTTTTCTAGGCTTCTACTCTCACTGCAGTGTTCTCACAGACATGTCCACTTCCATTATCATGATCATACTCTTTTTAAGTGAGAAAAGTTACATCCAGTAAAGGAACTAGCCCAAATCCAATAACTGGGACCATCGCGGCAATCAGATAACAAGTTTAGGAAACGGCTTAAGGAAATGAGCTAATAACACAACTGCACACAAGCAGATTAACTCTGATTGCTACAAAGAATGTTATTACAGGGCACCATGTTTCCAAGTGATCATTTTTCCAGCCTGTTACAGAAAGGTTAATCTGCAGCCCTCTTTATAAAATCAATTTTGAATCATGCCGAATACAAAAGAATTACAGTAAAAAATCTATCATCAGAAACTAGGCTGACATTTCTTTCAATTGTCTTAGAGATAAGACTATTTCAGATATATTCCTGACCATAAATTTACCCATGAAAATAAAGGCTGTATATATGGCTTTATCAATTAAGACTCTGTTTACCCAGCACGTTGGAGCAGACTCATGTGAGAGGAAAATACAACAATGGTTATTTATAAAGGTTCTTGAAAAGCTGCTAATACCCAAATTCTTTAGTTCATGAGGATGAGGGAACATGTCCAGAGAAGCTTGCCTTACTGTTACTTAACTCCAGAAACACTAAGCTTCCCTCCTTTAGAATCTCAGGACAACTGCTGAAGTTGTACAACATTCAGGTGTGATGAAATCCTTTCTCTAATCCACATTCCAAAGGTTAAATTGTTGCACACACAAACTACCCTCATCCCATGAAGGTTAACATTCCAGGGTTATCTCCAGTCCAAAACACAGAAATCTGTTTCAACCTGCACACCTATCTCAGCTTCAGAGAAGTCAGAGAATTTTGCCTGAATACTAAGTATCTATATTTCACCCTTAGTTTAAAAAGATATAGTGGCCAACTGCACCAGTTTTTCACCCTTGGCTGGCAGATCAGATCAGATTGTGAAATCTAAATCAGAATACCTTTCCCCTACAAAATGACTAACAGAAATGCCAATACGTAGATTTCCTCAGGCCCTGCGGGGATTTTCAGAGGCACTCTGGCCACCTGGTCACTCTGAAACAAGTCGATTGTGAACATAAAACCCAAACCTTGCTTGAGAAAGTAGCCTGAGTAAATGGGAAATTTGCCATTCCCAGATGAAGTCAGTTTCTCGGCTGGGTTGTTGTGTCTGTGAACAACATTTCACAGTTTCTACGAAATGTAAATATCAGATATTACTGCAGTCCGAAAAAAAAGAAGAGCTATGTGCCCTTTGAGATACACAGTGAAGGTTTAGCAATAAGGGCTAGATCTGAAACGGGGAAAGTTAAGGATGTCCCATACCAGCCAGATGACATCCAAGACCCACTTATCTGAGATACAATTAGACCAAATGTCAAGAGGAGAGAATGGACAGGCTTACCCCTTCGTGTTTCAGGAAAAGCTAGTCTTAGTGTTTTGCTGACATTTTAAGTATAAAAGGGTCTTATTGTAAACTCTGGACCCCCAGAAGGCCTATTTCTAGAGAACTCTGAAAGGAGAGATTAGTGGGGAGAGCCTCAGCATAGGATTCCATCCTTCAATCACGTTAGACACAGAGCTTTAGCCACTTTTTTGCTTAAAGTCATGCATGTGGTCAAAAGTTTAATTATAACACTGGCTGCATCAGCAAGCATATTGTCTGCCATCCACGGGAGGGATAAAACCTTTTTAGAGCACTGAGGTTCAGATGTCACTGTGGAAGACTTCCCAAAATCTTGAGTTATGCCTGACAGTTAGTGGGTTTTTTCCTTAACTGATCAAAGAACATAGCCTGGATCCTGATAAGATGATAAAAGGTTTCTCTCAAATTCTAAACTTTTTGTGAGGTACCTATTCTGTCTCCGAACAGTTGAGTTTTTTAATGGGTTGAGTCAAACACAGTCAAATTGGCACCTCTGACGTAACTAACTGGTTCTTTGCCAGCCAGTCATTCCTTCATTTAATCAACAAGAATTTATTAAATGCTTAGGTGCTGAGAAGATGCAAAAGAGTGTCTCTTTTAGAGAACTTTGCAATCCAAGCCAGGCAAAACACCAAGTAATTAAACTAGTTATGAGTCAATCAAACTGGTTATGCATGTAGACGAGGCCAAAATCCATGAAGTCTGAGGTAACCATGAGTTTCACTCTGAAAGTTGAGAAATGTTGATTATAATCAGTTTTTGGTTGTGGATTTAAGGGGTATAAGGCGAGGAGAAAGTGCCCTGGAAACCAGCCTCCAACACATGGGGCCAAAACCATGTGTCAGTTCTAAGTAGTAAAGGAAAAAAGTGAGAAACTATTTTAGACCTTTCTAGAAATAACTTTCAGTATGAATGAGTGACGTAAAAGTTGTAATATATGTCAAAGGATACCAGGAAAAATAAATGATAAATGGCATAAGCTAGACTAATCAAGTGAGAGCTATCCATCTAAGTACCCACTGTTAAGAACATCTGTCCAGCTAATACCAATGGTGACAGATTTTTGTCCTCCCCAAATACACACACTCATATCCATGTACATTTCCTGAGCAGAATTATTATTTCAGTGAGAAGGACATAATAGCAACACAATTAGAAAAAGAAAAAGACACGGCTCTGAAGCTGGCAGTGAGCCTGGGATGATACGGGTCGACTTACACGGTGGGCACAAAAGGCCCAGCACTAGGGCCCAGGCAAAGTTTTAATTTCTTTTAAAAATCAAAACAAACAAACAAACAAAAAGAATCCAGCCTTGACTATATTTGTTGTTATACCAACCCAATCATAGATGGAATTTTAATTTTTTTGGGGGGGTGGGAGGTGCAGCTGGTGGGTACGGGTATCCAATCCCATGACCCTGGTGTTATAACACCTTGCTCCAACCAACTGAGCTAACCAGCCAGCCCTAGTATTTTTTTAATGGAAGAAAGGGGCCACAAAGACAAAGGTGCATGAGGTCCACACAAATCAAACTATAGCCCTGATCAGATCTGCCCCTTTCTTTGTGCCTATGGGATGCCCAGAACTCTACATACCCTTTCTATTCTTTCCAACAATTCTGGAAGTTAAGCATCAACACTGTCCCCATTTTATGTGCACATTTGTAGTGCAAAAAACTTAAGTAATCATGAAGAAGAAACAGCATGAATTTTTGACACGAATACCTGGATTGGAATTCTGGCTTCTCCATTAGCCAATTTTGTGACGTTAAGCAAGGTACAACTTTCTAGAGCTAAGAGAACTAAAATGTATATGAAGAGCTAGTGCAGAATAAGAAAAAATAGTAGCTATTACTGTAATCATTACTATTGTCCAAGGTTAAACAGCTAGTGGCTGAACCAGCATTCCTACTCAAGTTTATTGCTGAAGTCTTTTTTTAATACCACAGTATTTTTCTTTAGACCACAGTGTTTTTCTTTAGAACTGTATGACAGACGAGACTCCAAGAATCCTACAGTTGTATGACCTAGTCTTTAAAAAAGAAAAAGAGAGAGAGGCCATCCTTGAATAAAATCATTCTATGGAGAAAAGAAAAAAATAAAAAAGCCAAAGTTAATAGTGCCATAGTCCTTTTCTTTTTCTCTCTTTCTTAATAGCAGAAATCAGCAATGTGATTTGGTAATTTCAGTTCAAAACTACACACGGTGAATTCATCATTTAGTTAAAATGCTTTCCTCCACAAGGGAGGCTGCACCCTGGATTTACTGCCAGCAGAATTTTCATATGCCCCACCTTTCCCTGTGAGCTGCACTTCTGACCTTTGTGTCCTTCAGAGGTTTCACGTACTAGTCAGTCAAATTCTCCCCTGTTGTTTACAATATTTTAACTATATAAGAAAGAGGTACAATGTTTAATCAAATACAACTCAGAATATTTCTAATAAAACTCTTTATCCATAAATAACTTAACAGTTTAAAGTTGTCCATTGTGTTTCTTGGTCTTTCAAGACTGATTTTATATGCTTTTGGTGAGGATTTAAGCAATAATTCAGCCCCTCAGAAAGGCATATTAGTAGACTATATAATCATACTTCTAAGGGTACTTGACAAGTCTATATAGCTGCACACAAATTACAACTTGAGTTCTTTTCAGTTACCAATTGCGTTGCACTTGTAGTTTTTAATACTAAAAGTTAAATCTCCTACAAGACCTCATCAACACTGTGAAGAATGTTCCATTTAGAAACAATTCTGATAATATATTAAGTTCTATACCCAAACTGAAATATTAGGGACATTTGCATGAGAACAGAGTCTATATTTTAATAAACTCGTTTTCTCTGGCTATTTATTTCCCCTTGCAGGGATCTTCCTCTGTTAACGATCATCTAAAATGATGACGAAATTAGGGTGAGCAAGTGCAAAGCAAAAGGGGAGACAATACCCACACACTTTCACAGGAAAAAAAGAAAGGAAGGAAACAATTACGAAAAAACAAGCACGCACACACATTGTGTTGTACCACTCCATTGGCTGTGTCCACACAAAAGTGTGGTTGTTTTGGTCAATGTGTTGCTCTCCAAATTGCAGGAATCACTGCTCTTAAAAATCAGCATGTTCCAAAAAAATGAGCTTAGGGAATTTCCTAATCTCAGCACTGAGCCAGTACATCAAGAATCATTTTTACCATAAATTTGTGCTTTGGATGAAACTGGAAAATGACTTAGAACAAAAAGTTTTTAAGATGTGTGTGTGTGTGTACAAAATACATCATACGGTTGTAGCAAGACCTCATTAAAGTTGAGCAATTCAGGCTGTGAACAACATTGCCAGCCAGCCTATATAATTCAGATCTAGTTCCCTCCTCCCCAGCATGTTCATCTGCCAAAATTGCATTAATAACTTTCAGAAACATCACATTTTTCACCTTGGAACAAACTAATACAGGTTAAACTGTTTCATAGACACAGTACTGAAAGAGGCTTCAGAAATAATTTAGTGTACCTCTTTCTCCACTTGCTAAAATTTCACTCCCCCTGTGATATGATCCTGAGAGATTATTCATTATCACGGTCCTTTACCGCTGAGACATATGAAGGAATAACAAAGAACAACAGAGACACTCGTGCCTTTAGGGATGTTAACAGCCAAAAACAGTAAAAAATTCCACTAGTCTAGAGCATCTTGAATATCTGATGAAGTTGCAGGCCAAAATTATACTTCAGTTCCAATGAAAAGTGTTTAAAATCAGTTCCAAAGCCATCTACACTGGTGACCAAGTGCTGCCAAAGCCTCTACCTCCAGGCCCAAAGCTGGGATTGAATTTCCCCAGACAGTTCACTACTGCAGACAATAACAGTTGCTACATTCAAGTTTCATATGTTATAACACCCTGTGATTTAGACTCAAGTTCCACTCGTACAGCTGCCTGCCTTAGTGTGTAAATGGGAACAGGGAGTAGAGTATAGGTCCCCAGAAAGAGACAAACTTTCTGTCCCAGGGCCTCATGAGAACCAAAACACCTACATATTTTGGCAACCAAAACATCTCTGCTCAATATTCAGAAAACGATTTTAGCTACATATTTCAGGTTCTCTTCAGATCACCAACATCAGTTGAGGTCAATGCAAACAAGTAAAAGAAAATCAAAGACAGAAAGCACCACAAATCCTATCTCTGCAAAAAGAGAGAAAAAGGACTGCTTTCTGTATGTACCTAAACAACAAATCCCAGTGGCTAAAAGCCTCATTCTTAGTAACTGGGTATAAATTAATCGTATACAAGCGGAAGATGAGTGTAAGAAAAGATAGACTGAAGACTTTTATGAAGATAAATTGGTAGTAGCTCTTAACAGAGTGACACAATACTACTTACACGTCCATTTCACTTTTTAATTAGTGTAGTGTTAAATGTTTTTAATATGCTAAAGCATCTACCAAGTACCCAGCTTGGCATATAGCAGGTACTCAGTAAGTATTGGTAGAGTGAACAGATATTTTTAAACTACTTGTATTAATGAATCCTCCAACATATCTACATATGAAATTAAGTTCATTTCGGACTGAGATTACGTTTTGTTCACTTTAGCAAATATAAAACAGAATACTACAAATTGTAAATGGTTCAATAAATGTTTGGAGAATAGAATATGGGCCTTCTGAAGATTTTAAAGACCTGTAAATTATATATATCTTTTATCAGTTTAGAAAGTTCAGCAAAAAATGTTTTAGTATTGCTCAATCTAGGCAAACAGAAACAGCTTTCCACTGAATTGCTGTAGGCCCCAGAGAATGTTATGTTCCCTGTTTTGGAACATAAAAGTGACTCCTCCATTGTTGTCCAGATGATATTCCTTTGAGCTAATTCTTAAATGTTATTTTTATTTTCATCCATCCCCCAAAAGTAAACGATTTAGAGTGAAACTAAGCATAATTTCTAAGGAATTTATGAAGATCTTGTACAAAAAAAAAAAAAAGTAAAAATAAATAAGCTCATTCTCTTTTTCTCTATTTCTGTTCTCCTCCTCTTACTGTCTGGTCAGATTGATGTCAATAATTCCACATTCCATCTCAAACAACAGATGAACAGATTAGCTTTTCAAGGAAACAGCTGTAAATAACTATAATCTAGTTAGAAGGATTCCTTTATGGCTTGAAAGGTTATAACAACAGGAGTCCTAAATTTCTCTGATCAAAAACTTTAATTCCCTCCTATAGGGAAACAACAGGACATCTTCTAAAGTTCAAAAACAAGGTCATGAGTTCATATATGAACTAGTAATAAAGAACCAGGATAAAGAATTTTAATCCTATAAAATTTAGGTACACAAAGATCCAAGGGTTTCATATCTAAATATGAGGTACTTC
>NW_007726935.1:85590-86484 GCF_000696425.1 Galeopterus variegatus
AAAAGTTTGTGGAAAAATAGAATTAAAAGATAATATAAATCTTTCCATGAACTTCTTGAAGTCCCTTGTATTTTCTGAAAAAAAGTGAGAGGAATGGTAGCTTAATATCAATTAGTACTCTATGTCCTAAGAGTGATCCTGTCCCCCTAAAAAATAAAAGGCATCTTAAAAGAATGTCCAAATAAATTTGGCTAAATTTAAAACAACTCAAAATGAAGTGGGAATAATTTTTTCAGCCAAAAATTCCAATTCAGATTTAAGTACCTAAAAAAGGAAAATATGAAAATGTCAGGTTTTAATGAAACACTAATAACTTGGATATAAAAATATGAATGTTGCAGCAGGCATTGACAAGGCAACAGGAATATGATGGTATAACGTCCCCACTTTCATTTTGATGGAAGTGATTCTTACTTGGTGAAGACAGATGGGAAACTGAAGAATTGGGCCCATCCCTTAGGAGCACGTGTATAAGTCACACTACCGCTGGAGAGCAAAGGCAGAGTGGACCCAGGAAAACAAAAGGGTCTGTATAATAGGACATCAGCGCTGCTATAGAAAGTTGGTTTGTGTCTCAAAAGATAGACATGAAAACTGTTTATTTCTAACAAATACTTTATTTGTTCAGTTAGAATGCAGTATGTCTTTGATCATTCAATGAAGCACAGATAAACTGAGTGTTTTCATTCTTTTGACCACCAATCCCAGAAGACACCCACTGCAGAAAACCAGATATGACAGATGCAGGTCAAATACAAGTAGGTTACTTGTGATCACTGACCTGCACACTTAATCTACACCTCAGAGCAAAGATGAGGGTCCTACTCCAAGTTCATGGTTCTAGAAGAGTCCACTGTGGATCTAGGCAGCCTCAGTGCTCACGGGAGTTTACAT
>NW_007726935.1:87461-100107 GCF_000696425.1 Galeopterus variegatus
TTCCAGTTAGCTCCAGGGGAATACTAAAGAGGTCCAGGCTGCTCTGGGAATATCAAGCTTTTCCCCACAGAACCAATCAGAATCCCCTTAGGAAGTTTACAAAACAGAACTTTTGTCCTTAGAGACCAAATAATTGGACGATAAGGCAAGAACAGTGTGAGTTATCCTCTGCGGCAACCTCCAATTTTCATGGTAACAGGAATCCAGTAGTGACCATATTTGCCTAAAGTGGTGGCCTCTAAACTTAGGCTCACTGAGGATTAACTCCATTTTGATGTCCACATAGCAAAACCAGCAGTCCAAAATTCAGTCCTTTAAGAAAACGGAGCACAGCCAAGGCACAGTCCTGGTGGCTGGCTGCAACATTTTCTCTGAGATTTATTTATTCCCTAAATTTATTATTTAAACATAAGTACCCTTTAAATGCAATAACTGCACATTTCTATTTCAAATATTATTTGGTTCTTTCATCACCTTCTTAATATTGCCAATCTCTCTTCTCTTGTGTAAAACTCAACCATTAAATTTAATAGGCATAATTAATGTCTCTGATTTGTTTTCCTTCCCAAGTGACAGCATTTACTAATAGTTATTGCTGATGAGCAACTTGTTATCAATTTTTATAGTTGCTCTTCTTGGCTATGGAACCTTGCATGCATTTTTTAAGTATATAGTAGGTACACAATAAGTATTTGTGCAACGAATGAATGAATGAATTGAGTTGATTCTGGAATACTATGAGATTCCACATAAAGAATATAAGAAGGAGTCTGATCCATTGTAGGCAATTAGCAATTCTGAGGCAAGAGCAGAAGTGGTAGCGATAATGGAGAGGTAGTCAGAATGGTCATTAATAGTAGCCAGTCTTCTCCTGATTATTCTAATGTAGGGGAAAAAGGCACATCAAATGGAGAATACTTCCTGGTCAGAGAGAAAAGTGAATTGCTGATATTACGGTACCAGTGAGTATCATTATTCTACATGGGCAGTCCTCATGGGCTACAAATGTGTGAAAATCCACCCTGGAAATGAATCCCTTCCATTCCTCAAGTGGATGCAAAAAAAAAAAAAAAAAAAAAAAAAAAAAAAAAGTAGAAAAGGATTTGAAGAAAACAGTTTCATGCAATATCCATGGCAATAAGTAATGGGTACAATTTTTGGCTTCTCACTTACAATAAGAGCTACTAAATGGAAATTTAAAGTTAACTTCTGGATAATATGAAAACCAATGACCTTCTTACAGGCAGCTGGCTCATTCCTGTTGTACCACATCAAGAGAAAAAAAGAGTTTTTCCTCATATCCTGAATTTCTTGCCATTTCTATTAGCAGCAACGGCCAGTTCAAGGCAAGTAGGAAAGCAGTACTGGGATCTGGAGAGAGAAATTCTTCCAAAAGAGAGAATGATAAGCTTAGTCAGGGTACTGATAAATTCTAAATAATATTAGGCAATATATAGAAATAGAAAGACCTGTGAATACCATCCATTTCTCACCTGAAACATACAAATAAAGAAGCAGAGTTTTCATAATGAATCTGGGTTGAATCAAACAATGAGGCCAGATACTATGCCTATTATCCATGACAGGTGAAAGTAACTACAAAATGGGGAAGGAGAGGGAGGGATTTTACTGAATTAAGTGAATCCTTTAAAATCAAGTCAATCCCCAAATATGGAAAAGATCGTTCTCTTTCCATGAGGGAAGTTGAGATGGTGCGATCACAGAAATTAGCCCTCAATGTTTCAGAGCTGTGGTTAGAAGTGAAGTTACATAAGAACATCTGGATGGTGATAAATCAGTGGCAGATATTACATGGTATAAAATGAAATTACATTTTGGGGACAGTTTAGTTCAATGGTATGTTTAAAGCTTTGGATAGCACAGTGGGTAAAACTGCTGAAATGAAGATTACTATGCAAAGCAGTTCACTCAAAGAGAAAAATCAGACTGACATCAAAATCCCCATCAAACTGATGCTAAAGTGGGTGCAACTTTTTTTTCTTTAACGTGACTTCTCATGCCACTGGCCTGAAAAATAGTGTGTTTACAATGTTTTCCTTTGTTTCTGAATTCTGGGTTGACTCATGAAATTGCTCAAATTTAGGTATTTTTATTCAATCATGCTCAATGAAGAATAGAGCCTGCCTAAATAAAACTCACTACATAAAGATCTGCAGTCGTGGAAATAATTGCTCAAAGTAATGGTTTTTAAAGGTACCTCATACCTAGAAATCAGGAAAAGTAAGCAGGCCTTTCCTATAAAGAACTAGACAAAAGATAATAAATAAAAACATCTCCAGTCCTAATTAAGGCTACTGAGTAAACAAGTGAAAGAGCCAACCTCAGAAATCCACCTTTAGAAAGAACAGCTAAAAGCATGAGATTGAGGGAGGACACAGAACCATGAATGGAGGATAAGAACGTAGGACACACTGCTCTTGCCATGCATCTGGCATGAATGTACCCTGTGCTGTTGTAGCCTAGGCATCCCCAGAGTGCTTTTTCTTGATGACTGTTTTTATTACCCCTCTCCCAAAATAATTATTCTCCATAAATGTGTACATTTAAAATGCAAGGAGTGGTTTAAATGTGGTTTTCAATTTTACGACACAAGTCAATGGGAAAATAGCTCCAATGGCCTCATGTTTATAGAAATGTACCAGTGTTAAAGGAACACATGTACTGTATGAAGCAAAGCATATCTATTCAGAAGGAAACCAAGAACACTCCTTCAAAACTAGGTTATTTTAAGAGAAGGATCTAGGTTAAAAATTAGAGATAATTTTGTCTTCAGAAGTTTTTAGCTTTTAAGCATATCAGAGCCTTACCAAAGAATACCGCAGAGTCTCTATTCCTGGAAAAATAATTGTAAGAGTTAACAACTGCCTTTCAGGTATGATTAGGGGTAATCTTAACATAGACACAGAAAGATCAACTAGATTACTTCTTAACGGAACCTTCCCAGACTTATGAGTCAATGTAAACTAAATGGGTATACTAGATCTCTTAGAGATCCCATTTATTTTCACCTTTATCTCACCAAAATGGAGAAAGCAGGAGCAAATGAAAGACATGTATTAATTTTGTGAGTAAAATCATAATAGCATCTAAAACACACTTAAATGGTTAACACGCATGAAACAGAAAAATGCTTGATAACTCACTTAACCAAATCCTTCCCTTTCCCTTCCTCTTCTCCCCCTCCTGTCCTTGTCTCCTCCTTCTTTTGATGGAAAATTAGGGAAGTAGTAAAAGTGGAAGCCTCTTGGCCTCCAAAGAAACCTGCAAGTTATTTCAGGACTCTCAGAAGACTTCTTGACCTACTTGTATTCTGGGAAAAGAAGGGGAGAAAAAGAGGCTGAAAATACATAAGGTTTTTAAAGTTATGAAAATCAAGCATTTACACTAGAAACTAACAGCGATCATGCTCTAAGATCATGTCATACTTTCCTTCTTGTCTTTGCCACCTACAGTTTTAAGATATGACAACGTCTGCTCTCTTCTGGGGTTGCCCCTCCCTCTCAGGTAGATGGCAGAGGTGACCAGTAAACCTGCAGTGTGCTAAAGTAACAACTGCAGGCCCTACGGTGCTAGGGACCAGGCTACAAAACAACAGGCACAAGAGAAAGTCATAAAGGCCAGATAAATTGGGAGGCCACAGAATTTAACATGTGCAAGGATGAAGTTAAAAACTTACAATGACTCTCCCTCTAGGCTCATGCAATAACTCATTTGAAAATATGGATTGGCAAGAAATTAGTCCGACAAACCAAATCACTGTCTGGGAAGAGTGTTCAAAACTTATTGCTGCTCACCTGGTCTGAATGGGTCTTTTAAATAACCAGATTTTATTTTTGTTAAAAAATAAACAATAGAGACAACCATCAGGCCCCCTGACATATTGTTCCTTACTTAGGACACATACCTGGGAAGCCCATTCTAGTCACCCCAGTGGTATCCTCATGTCCAGGAAGAGGATCTTCCCATGATTTTTCTTTTCTTCAAGTGATGTTCATTGCCTATTTATCCTGGTCTCTCTGCACTGACACTAATCTGCCTTGAAATTGGCTGATTCCGCTCGAGCCATGTTTACAGGGAAGTGAGTTTCATCAGGCCGTCCTGTGCACAGACCAGTTTATGCTCCATAGCAGAGAGATTATTAAAAACTATATATTATGCACATACATTTTAAAATGACTCGACTTGGGAAAGATAACTGTATCATATCTGCATTTCATTGCTTTGGTTATAGAAAGGGGCCAGGTAGCATTACAATCTTGAATGGAAATTGTTCCCTAAATATATTATCCTCCATAAGAAACATTTAGCAACTGTTAGTGCCCAAGAAATAAAGGCTAACAGAAAAAAAAAATGTGTGTAATAGAATGTAGAGAGGGATGGGAAGAGAGTGGGAAAAGACTCATTTAAATTATCAAGCTGAGCACTAACCACAAGGAGAGAAAAACAAATGTTCTATGTTTTGCACAAACATCAATTACATCTAGTAATTTAGCTGATTCCTCTCACTGAACAGGTGCTCTGGATGCAGTGCAAAGTGAAACGTACGCACACTCCTCTGGCTTCTATAAATGTTACCAAGGGTCCTCAACTTGCTCTAAGAAAGATTTCGAACATATTCTATCACTGTCATGATTGACAACTGAAGCCCAATCCCTACCAGATATGTGGCAGTGTAAGAACAAAACCCAGCCTAGGGATTTGCCATTTTAACGGGCTGCAAATTTGGGGCAAAGAGAATAAACTCAAAAAGAAGATGCAGATGGACATGGACTTAGTTACGTAAGGCCAGCTAAATTATGCTTGACGAGGGAAAGCAGGATGACAGCATTAAAATAACCACAAACACTAAATATAAGCCATAGATTTAACTTACTCATAGATTAAGCCCAAAACTGCTTAAAGAACCAGAATCAGTCATTTGAATTTAATTCCCACATCCCTTTCTATTCAGAATGTAAAAAACAGAGTGAAAGACCTAAAACAAGCAGGGGGAAAAAGATTTAATCAAGAACCCTGCTTATATACAAGTGAATTAAGTAGCCTCCAAAAAACTAAAAGCTGGCTATAAACATAAACCACCCCAGTAAAGAGAATAAGTATACTTTGCCACAGTAATTTTAAAAGCTGTGGAATGAAGTTGAAAAACACAGCGTTCCTTCTGCAAAGAGGTATAACACTAATAAATGACACATCTACCAACTTGCTTCTCTGTCCCTCCCTCAAAGGGACTCGGAGTGAAAGGAGGCCATTTGCCCGTTTCTTTGCTATTTTACCACTATCATTTTAAAAAAAAAAAAAAAGATTCCAGAAGAAACCATCCTTTAACACTCTTTGTTTACTTTCTACCTTGGTTATTGAGTTGATCCCGAAAGAGGGGAGGGGGTTTGGTGGCAACAAACATCTATAGCATGTGTTTGCTTGTTAAAGTGAACTTAAATGACTTGGGTAACCTTTTGTTTATAGCTCCTAATTCCAAAATTTCTCTTTCTAAAAATCATGCCACGAAAAGAATTCCCTCAGTGCTCCTGTCTTCTCTTTGCAATCAATAGCTGTATTCCCTTGTCTTATGTAAATATATGACCCACACAATATTTATGCAGGACCAGCGAATACAGCTTTTCACTCTCCATGGCTATAATTGGGGGCAGTGATTTGGATAAACAAGTCATCCTTCTATGCCTTGGTTTCCTCACCTGTACAACAAGAGTAGCAACAGTCATAGGCCTTCTACCAAAGCAGGTAAGAGGATAAATGTAAATGGCTAAAGAAGGCTTTCAAGACCTCTATAAAAATGCTAGAAGAAACAAGCATAACTGATCTTTCTTGCAGTGGTAGTTCCTTCCTATATTCTAAATTCTACTGTACAAACAGCAACCTTAGGGAGAATGACATTCTTGAAATATTCCCAAATGAGTTCTATCCAGAGAGAGAATTTATGGTTCTATGTCAAATGTCCCTGCTCAGGGATCTCTACTCACAAGCATGATTTTTCTCTTCAAGGTAAATGGTGTGCATACACAAGGCCAGAATCTCACATGCCCATAGCCATACATATGGCTGGACCAAGTTTACTGCAAACACAACTGCTTCCAGAAATTGTTTTGAGAAATAATGCAACCAGAACTCATTTAGTCATTTGGATAGTTTATGTGCTCATATTTATGGGCATTTTCCACACCAATAATCATAGACGCTTGTAACTAGTTTGGTGCTTAATGCAAAAATTTTAACAGTTGTGTGGGTGGGTCAAGAGGGGAGTATATGTGTGAAATGAAGCTATCATTGTACATATTTTACTACCATCTGTTGTTCCAATAATTTTTAATTACTCGACATGGAATTTTCAGTGCTAAGAATATATTTTAAAGTAAGCTACACTGATCAAATGGTTTCTATGTGTTTGGGGTGGGATGGGGAGCAGGTAACAGAGCTATAAAGATCAAAGGTCACAAAGGTCCTCAGTCTACACTATGTTTTACTAGGCTGGCACGGAATTTTTTTAACTTGAGCCAACATTTAAAAGTCAACGTGGAGGGGCCGGCCCGGTGGCGCACTGCTACAGTGCGCCTCTTGGGAGTGTGGCGGCGCTCCCGCCGAGGGTTCGGATCCCACATACAGACCGGCCGCTCACTGGCTGAGCGAGGTACGGGCGCAACACCGAGGGTTGCGATCCGTTGCTGGTCACGAAAAAAGACAAAAAGGAAAAAAAAAAAAGTCAACATGGAGATGACCTAAAAGTTTAGATTACTAGCTTCTCACAAAAATATAGTAACATCTGGCAACACTGTTCAGATTAATACTCATGCCCAGCCGTAGAGCTGAAGAGCAAGCACCCTGTGAGGTGGGACCTCTACTCTCCAGCTGACCAGTCCCCACCTCTCCCTATTCCTTCTACAACACCCTATTTTCTTCACTTATTTGTGCCACCTGCCTGTGATACCCCCATGTATAGATCAAGAAGTTTAATACATGGTGAATGCTTAATAAAGATCTACTGAAAGAATGAGTCAATGAAGAATCAATCATTAAAAATAATTAGAGTAGGCAAGCCCAAAATATATTCCAGTCTATTTCTCATAGCAGTTACTTGTTGTACTGTCCATTTTACAGAAGCACTACAGTATATTTTCAAATGGGTTTCTAACATTAAAAAATAGTTCATGTAGAGTAAACTTCAATTATACAAATGTTCAATCACTAAATCACATTACGCATTTGGTACACACATTTGACCAAGAAATCTATGAATGGATGCAAATACAGTCTCATGCTTGAGTAAAGCTAAGCCAAATATCACATGATTATTGTTAACAAGGATGTGCTTTAAATATTCTACAAATATTTTCATTTTTTTATCTGAAAAACTGACCTCACTCAAAACAGGCTTTAAAAATTACTTAAAACTGGTCTTGATGTAGAGGAAACAAGGCAGACCAACAATATACTAAGCCAAATATCACATGATTATTGTTAACAAGGATGTGCTTTAAATATTCTACAAATATTCTCATTTTTTATCTGAAAAACTGACCTCACTCAAACCAGGCTTTAAAAATTACTTAAAACTGGTCTTGATGTAGAGGAAACAAGGCAGACCAACAATATGATTTCTTTTAGATGGCTTTAAACTTATTCCATGCAGGTTAGGGGAGCACCATGCCCCAGTCAGGAGCACGATGAAAACAGGGCTGCAGAGACAGGCTCTTTAGAAGGGGAGGACCCCCAAGCTGGGATTGAGCCTTTTCACAGGAACAAAGCAGCATCTGTGAGCACTACTTGCAGTGGAGCAGTATTCAGATAGTGAGCTGAGATGAAATCTGAGATTGTGAAGAAGTCATCACACTTCCTAACGTCTCCACTGCGATGGCAAACCCGGGAGCCCACTGCCATTGGTTTTCTATAAAGGAATGCTGTTCATGAGCCAGGACGCAGAAAAACCAAGCTTCTTTTGACTAACTTTTCTGAGTAGCCACAAGGAAGCACTGAGGAAGCAAAATCTGTCAAGTGTAATGTTTCACAAAAGCAGCAGCAAAAAATATTCAAAGAGATGTGAGAGACGAAGCCCCGGAAGGGACCGTAGCCTGTGATGTCCATTCACGCTCCTCGATAGCAGTGTCTGTGAATTCCTTGCTGTCCATGGGTGCACACTGGCACCTGTTCTGAAACAGCTCCGAGAGCAGCTGAGTGAGCCCAAGACTGGGAGAAGACACTCACCAGCCACAGACACTCGGCCTTTATGTGCCCTCCTCGTCGTCAGTCGGCCAGCTGTGCTGTCGGAACAAGGCCAGGCTGCTTCTAGGAGGCAGCGCCTTCCCAGCACAGGACTGGACTGCAGCATCAAGGCGTGTTGTGGCTGTGTTCCTTCTGGAAGGAGAGGCGATTTCCAGCCAAACTGAGTGCCCTAATGCGGTCAACAGTGCCAAGACTGTGATGGGGAACTGCACTGCTTCTGACTTCCTCAGGCACGCCCAGTGTTGTCAGAGCTTTTCAAACCTCTAGAGCAGAGGTGCTCAACTCTGGCCGCACACTGGAATCACCCGGGGAGCTTCTAAAACTACCAACACCCCGGCCTCACCTCACTCAAATTAAAACAGACTTTCCAAGGGTACGGTCCCAGTATCAACCTCACCTAAGGTGATTCTACATGTACAGCCAGCAATGAACCATGGATCTAGAAGGATTAAAGTGAAAAAGGAAACAGAACCAGAAATGAAATGTTAATTCAAAAGAAAAAGGCAGAGTAAAAGAGATAGGATGTTGCTATAAAAGGACCCCACCACCACCACTGTCAAATAATTACAAACTCACCCAAGATCTCCCAGGACAGCTCAGATCTAATTCCTCTCCTGACCCAGCTGACACCCTCCTTTCACCTGAAAATCCTTCTATTATTTATAATCCTTTTTTTAAAGCTACTAAACTATAATTATGCGGGTTCTTCAAAAAGTTCACAGAAAGATTCGTATTATCTTTTAATTCTATTTCTTCATGAGCTTTTTGAAGTACCCTCATACATTCTGACGGCTGGAGAACACTAGCTTCTCATAAAAAGGTTATTTGATTAGTAAAAGAGGTAAGACGAAGCAAGGTATGTGCTTGTCCTCTCATTTCTTTTCATTACTGGCTCTTCAAATAATTAAACTTGAATGAAAAAAGGCATCTTGTGTCCAATAATACTATTAGCCTGGGTACATTTGCTTTACTGATACAACCTGCTTGATCTGTACTGAAAATGCCAGCATCCACGATAGTGCTGAAAAGTGTGAGACTCTTTTATCAGACCAATTCGGGAGGTAAGATGGATTGTTAAAGATTACACTGATAATCATCCTCTGAATAATGCTATAGTTGGATGAGTTTCCAAAGCTACCCCAGGCTTATAATGAGGGGTAAAAGGGCTATCTGGTGGTGGTACTGAGAGGCACAGGAACAGGGAAAGGAAGGCAGGAAGGCAGGCAGCCACATTCAAAGGGAGGGGATGGCAGTGTGGCAGGAGAAGAGGAGAGAGGAAAGAATGAGGCAGGTCACTGCAGGGTGTGACAGTAAGGGGTTTGGATAACTGGGCCAGCTGCTGTAATCACCACCATCCATAAGCCAAGTGCTTACACATAAGCTCAGAGATTCAACTTTTTTCAAAAGTTAATTTTTTAAAGCAAAACCCAAGTTAATAAAATGTTCCAGTAATCCCCTATCATCAAATTTTACTCAATTTGTGGTATGGGACTTCATTTATTCATATTTTTAGCTACGAAGTCAGGGCCTGCTTTCTTCCAACCATTTTCTCATCCTTCCCCTCACACGGCATTCCACAGACATGCCCATAGGCCTGGGCAGATGGGAGCCCTGTCTCACACTCTACACACGAGGGGCTCCGCCCAAGGTCAGGAGAACACAAAAGAATGAAACAAATCATTACTCCCAAATACAGAGGACATTTTGGCCTTTCCATTGCTCATTTTTATGACCTGGATACTAAAGTAGACTTCTGGCCAAAACGGTGGCTTAGTGGGTGTGCCATTTCTTTTATTACTGTACCTCATATTGGATAGTTTAATTTTGTGTAATTTGTGGCATATGGCTGGATTACAAGAAGAAACAAAATGGAATCAAAGAAAATATGGAAGAAAAAGGAAGTGGAGTCATTGGTCCCCCTCTTTAGTATCCAAAAAAGTACTCTATAAAAACCAAGATTGAACCTTTGGTTTAAATTTTTTTTTAAAACTTCGATTACACAGTTGGGTTGGTTTTTGTGAATATGGTAATAAGTATAACCTTTAGCATGGAAGGCAGGATGAGCAGATGGAAGCTAATTAATAGTGAAATATTATTAATCTGTCTTCCTAAGAGGAAGAAAAGTCAGTCATACTTTACAACGGAATTTCTCTGTACAATTTAAAAAAGGCAGGACTTACTGCCTGACTGGGGGATCGTTATGAAATAGATACATTTGATATAAGCCTGTACCAAACCCCAGTAATTAAAATCACTTCATCCTATCACATAAAGCTTAAATATACCATTAACATGAAGCTCAGTTATTATATATCACCTGTACCATTTTAAAATCATTATTTAGGGCCAGCCCGGTGGCGCACTGGAGAGTGCGCCGCTTGGGAGCACGGTTCAGATCCCATGTGGAGACCAGTTCCCGCTCACTGGCTGAGCGCGGTGCGGGCGCAACACCGAGGGTTGCGATCCTGTTACTGGTCAGTAAAAAAGACAAAAAGGAAAAAAAAAGTCATTATTTAATAAATATTCTTTACAGAAAAAGAAGCAATAACTCATTTTGGGGAAGTAGAGAAAAAGAAAGATAAATTAATTTACTAAGAACTCAACTTTGTAATTACTCTGAAATCCTATAACTTACTTAGAGAAGGATTCACATGTAGGAATTCTCCATACAATGCCAAGCGTGCACCCATTCCCCTCAGGGTCCACACTACAGCAAGGGATTAAAAGCACAAGATTCAGAATCAGACAGACCAGGATTTCTTCCCCCATGTTGTTCCTGCTCACTGTGTGCCACTGGCAAGTTAATTAAGCCCTCCAGACCTCAATTTCCTAATCTCTAAAATGGGAATCAAATATGTACTTCAAAGTGTCTGGCACATACATATTCAATAAGTGATACCTATTGAAAGAAAATAATATGCAAACCTAAAAAAATAAAAGTGACAAAGAGCACTTATATTTGTAGGTGGTAATAAGCAAAAGATTTAACATTGTTAGCAGGTGATAATCCAAAGACTCTAAATACTGATTTTTTCTTAAATTGTTCAGGAAAAAAAAAAATCTCCTTTCTACTACTACTTGTCTAAACAAGGTTAAAATATAAAATTCAATGGTTAGCAGTAACGCTAAAATTTTATTTAAAACTATTGTGAGAAAATTAATTTTCTTTTTCAATTTTTTTATTAAAACACATAAAATTTACCATTTTAACCATTTTTAAATGCACAGCATAGTAGTGTTAACTATATGTACATTATTATTCAAAAGCTCTCTAGAATGTTTTCATCTTGCGAAACTGAAACTCTGTACCCATTAAACAACTCCCCTATTACCCCCCAACTCCCAGCCCCTGGCAACCACCATTCTAGAACTTGACTATTTTAGATATTTCAAATACATATAATAATTCAGTATTTGTCTTTTTGTGACTGACATCTCACTTAGCAAAATGTCTTTAGGTTCACCCATGTTGTAGCATATGAAAGTTTTCTTCCTTTTTAAGGTTGAATAATATTCCACAGTATGAGGGTACTTCAAAATGTTCATGGAAAAATAGAATTAAAAGATAATATGAATCTTTCCATGAATTTTTTGAACTACTCTCATACAAAGAAATATTCAATCTTAAACGTATGCCACATTTTCTTTATCCTTTCATCCATGGATGAACTCTTAGGTTACTTTTATCTCTCGACTGTGAATAATGCTGCGATGAACATGGATGTGCTAATTTTCTTAATAGAAAGTGATAACAAATGTTTTTCTTTTTTTGGTAATTTATCAATAATAATTTTAGTAATTTGGAAGACCAAGTTTATCTTTGGCCTCAAAATGTTTCAAAGTTATTTAACTTGTAAAACTGAAATGTCTTTATCTCCCAGCAAGAGGAGATATATGGAATTAGCAGGTTTTGACAATACTCTTCCAATTTTCTCTGTCCAAAACAGATGAGGAAAAAGAAAATACTGAGTATTCTATTTTTGTTGCCACTGAGACTTTATATTCTGAAAAAAAGTCAACCATAAGTAACAGTCCTATAGTGAAATCTCACTGGCATTTCACTGGACAGAACAGAGAAATCAATCAAAAACTAAACTAGGTGGATCAGGACCCTAGAGCCCCAAGACCCAATATCTAGCTCTGGCACCTAATAACTATGTGGCCTTGAGCAAATTACTGAACTTCTCTGAGCTTATTTCCTCCTCTGTAAATTGAGGTTAATAACACTCACTTATTTCGGGACTGGTACAGAGATTAGATGAGATAATACAGTTAAACAGCCAAGCACATAAAAATTATTTTAGAAAATAGCTCCTTATTTTAAAATTTGATTAAAATATTTTTTAAAATGTTCACCAAAAAAACAATTCAGTAAGGGGAATAAAAACTACTA
>NW_007726935.1:100783-139982 GCF_000696425.1 Galeopterus variegatus
TAAAATATTTTTTAAAATGTTCACCAAAAAAACAATTCAGTAAGGGGAATAAAAACTACTACTTTAATCCTTTCAAAGCCTAAAATTAACTATTAAAGTGAAATTATATCCTATATACATAAACACCACAAGGTATACATGAGCAGGCAAAGACAGCTAACATATACAGCCTTGTCTTGGTCAAATTTGGTTGCTATCAGAAAACCTAAAAAATTCCAATGTAAGCTTTCACTCAGCCAACATTACTTGGAAAAGGATTCATCTTCCGCAAAATTATTTCCTTCCATTGGCACTGACCCATCACCACAAACATCATCTAGTTTTTTCAGAGCACTGAATTAGTAGCTGGATGCGATAGCTGAAGAACATCTTGAAACACAGCCATATTGTATCACACAGAATATAGCTTGGAAAAATATTACTTTTCACAAACAAAAAACTTGGCTAGAGAAAAGGGGAACAGAAGATTAAAACAAAATATCTCCAAGTAAAAAGTGTAGAAAAGGAATTGAAACAAAAACACTGAGAATTATATGTACTCTAGCCTTGTGCATTGTTGCTGCTTCCAGGAGATGCATTCTGAATATAACAAGATGAATTTCAACAGACCATGAACCAGAGATTTTCAACATGATAAAGGGGAAACGATATATATTCAATTTTTACAAGCACTGAGTGAGCAGAAAACTGAAAATTCTTCAGCTACCGATAATGTGCTGATAGAAGTGCATCCCCTGACAGAATTCCTAATGAAATGCCAGAAAAATGGAGAAGCATTAAACAAACTAGAGAGAACAAATAATTACACATACGCACACTAACACAGATCTCTAACAATTTGTACAGTCACTTTCCTATTTGAGTGAGACAATCATTAGATCATTTAAATAATTTATTCAACTGTTTACAATATCCCTGAGTCCTTAAATATAATAGAAAATCATAAAGTAATATATACATATAGAGAGAGAGAGAAAGAGAGAGATAGAGAGAGAGAGAAGATAATGCTAGAACATCTACTATTTACTGAGCACCCACCGCATGTCAGACACTGTGCTAGGTACTTCGCATCCATCATCACTAGTATCCACAATCTTACAGATGAGAAATCAGAGGAGTTCATTTTCCTTACTGGAGTCCTGCCTGTGTTCTGCATTACTTTTAACATCTTACTGATAATCACCAGCTCTGACACCAAACTGAGCGAGATAGTAAATACTTCAAAAGGATAGAGGATAAGCAAAAAACTGAATTTATCCATGAATGGAGGAAATTACATTATAGGAGAAGACTACTTATGCTTAAATATAGAAAAATCGAGGTTCATAGTGGACCACAGACTGTGCAAAATCAGACGTGATGAGAAATGCAAAACAAAAGAAAGAATGGATAATAAAATAGAATTATTCACTTGAAAAGGATACAACTTTCCTTTGGGAGGCTATGTATTGTACCCACAAAGCAAATTTTGAACCCATAAATATAACGTACAAATAAACATACAGATGGTCTTATAAAGGTCAGAATTTAGAATCAGAATTATGAACCCTGACTAGTATACCATGACACTTTGTTGCTTATCCAATTACATTTAAACTCCCTACACTTAAATCTCAATCTAATATTTTCCATTCTTTTTCTCTAAAGTAGCCAATAATTGAAATTCTAATATTTCACTGTATGGCAAAATTCTAAAAAAGTTTAACTCTTTACATCTGACTGTGGAATATTTCTTCTGAATTGTATTTATACTCTTTTATCTCAACTCACTGAGTTAAAGATGCCTAAAGAGGCCAGGATTGAGACTAAAGTCAACACAAAGATTCTGAATTGGGGGCATCCTGCAGTACGAGGAATGGCTTCCCTAGTCAGGAAGTCATTGTGGATATATTAAGGGAGAATAAAACACACATACTCAGTTTTCCTGTGGCTTAAGAGGTCTACAAGGAAATGAGCTGGGAAACAGAGGATAAAGATCAGTAGGCATATACTTGAAATGATTCCCTAGTCAGGAAGTCATTGTGGATATATTAAGGGAGAATAAAACACACATACTCAGTTTTTCTGTGGCTTAAGAGGTCTACAAGGAAATGAGCTGGGAAACAGAGGATAAAGATCAGTAGGCATATACTTGAAATGAGGTGTGTACAAGGTTATTCATTACAACATTGTTTATATAGCAAAATACTGCAAAACAACCCAAGAGTCTATCACTAGAGACCACCTAAATAAACTATAGCATATTCACACAATCAATAGTATAAAGTTGCACAGAATAATGAGTAAGCTCTCTATATAGCAATATGGAACGATCTCCAATTTAAAGAGCAAGTTTTAGAACAGAGTATACAATATGTCTTGAGTAAGAAAGTAGAGATTACAGAAATATATACTTATATGTGCTTGCACAAAGACAGAATACTCAAAAGACTAATAAATATGGTTCCCTATATGGAATAGTGGAAAACAGGGTGATGGAGACAGGGATGGAAAGCAAGACTCAATGTATGTCTTTTTACATCATGTTGATTTTTGAACCTTCTGAATATATTAACTATTAAAAAGTAAAAACGGCGGGGGGGCCAGGGAGAAATTGGCAATGACTGCCAGCAAATTTTGGAGCTTCTTTCTTGGGTGATGAAATGCTCTAAAATTGATTGTGGTTGCACAATTCTGTGAACATACTAAAAACACATTGGATTGTACACTTTAAATGGGTAAATTATATGATATGTAAATTATATCTCAATAAAGCTGTTTTTAACAAAGTAAAATAAAACAGATTTGAAGACAATTAGAAATTGATAGAAAACTTTTGATACTATGTAGTAATCATAAATATCACTGCAGTCTAGAAAGACATTAAATATTCTATGAAAACTAGCTACCTATAGAGCATGTGACGACTTCAGAGATTTGATGAAGATAGAAGAGTAATTACCAAAGTATGTTTCCAGGAAAATCTTACTGTACTGACATTGCTATAAGGAATCCAGTGAGCGCTTTCAGTTTTAGAAATGCATCTTCAAGGTCTGCCTTAAGACACTCAATGGAAACTGTACTGACATTGCTATAAGGAATCCAGTGAGCGCTTTCAGTTTTAGAAATGCATCTTCAAGGTCTGCCTTAAGACACTCAATGGAAGCTGCCTCTAGGATGGCAGGTGGAAAAACCTGAAAGTACCTGCTACCTTCCAAAGCAGCAGCTTCTCTTTAGGAGTCTCCTCAATCTCATGAATACCTTCCAAACTCTGTAAAAATGAATATAAAGTAGACAGGCTTGAGAAATGATAATTACAACAAAACCTAGAATGACAGAAGAACTTGGATGCTGAAGTTCCTCTGATGTCATCTGGATGTTTAATATGAGTGATCAGTGTTAGTCAGGGTTAATCAAGGCTACTTCCCAGAGGAAGTGAATTTGAGCCAAAGTTTGAAGGTGACAAAAGGGAAATGAATGCCAAGTTGACAGGAGATGAACTGCAGTAAGATTTCACAAGGCTATGTGAATAGACAGATCAGTGGCACAGAAGCTAAAACATGGGCAACTGTAATGGCAAGCATTTAAGGGAAATGAACATAAATTGCTCTTGGAGGATGATCAATGGGCTACAAGGTGTCAGTTACAACCCAAGAAGAGGAACTGCTGGCCCCTGATGACTCTTCACTAAAGATTACAATCTAATATAACGCTGTAGCGCAAAGGCCAACAATAAACTGAAGGTAATCAGTTAAGTTACTGAGAATGCTTCTCTCTTAATATACAAATCTGAAGTATGTTTACACCTGGTTTTCCATCTTAAATCTGAACCCCATTCCCTAAAAAGCAGAAGACAATCTAGAGAAGAGAAACTGCATTGATCAAGACCAGGAGCAGGCCAGAAGACCTATACAGATTAGAATCCCTTTGCCTAGAATAGTGAAAGCTGAGAAAAGTGAAGATCAAGTTTTTATTACCTTCAAAACTGGTAAATATGAGAAATTAAAGCAAGCAGTCTTTATAAAGTATGTGACAAACAGAGAACCATTACTCCTAGAGGAGACACAGGCTAAATCTAAAGGTAACTTCTAAAGAGATTTATAGGAAATACATTCATAATATATTATTACTAGAAACAAGGACCATTTGTCGTATAGTCCAAGGGAGGGAATCCTTGACTATCCACAATGTCCTGGCCCCACTTACAGGCTAAATCTAAAGGTAACTTCTAAAGAGATTTATAGGAAATACATTCATAATATATTACTAGAAACAAGGACCATTTGTCGTATAGTCCAAGGGAGGGAATCCTTGACTATCCACAATGTCCTGGCCCCACTGGCAAGCAAAGAACTCATAATGCTGTCCCACCTCTATCTCAGCTCTTACGTCTGCTGGCAGGTATGACCATGAGGAAATCTCAGAATAAGATGATGTAAACCACAGAGCATAGCGTCAGGGAAGCATGAAGTAATTTACTACCAGCCTCTGCTCACCATTGCTTTGGGCTGCACCATCCTCTCAGGACTAGAAATAAATGCTGTTCTGAAAAAACAATTCAAATGAACCAAGTATACAAAATCAAACAAGATTAGAAAATCTTTACAATTTAATCTCAAGACAGCAAAATAACATGAAAAATTTCTCAGTTGATTAGGCAGATAAAATAATGACCATCTTTTTAAAGAAAATAAGCATTCATAAGCCTTTAAAAAATAGAAAGAATTGACTGCAACTGACATTAAAAACACTTTTTAACTGAGCACTTACTAGTTGCTGGAACTTGTGCCAAGTGCTCTAAGTTCTTTAACTCACATTTTCTCCTTTTACTTATGGTTAATACCTTTATAGAAATAAAAAACCAAGACAATTTGTGGAGGAAACCTGGAATCCTGTGAATTTAACTGCATAATTATGACTCATTGAGAATAAACTATGCATGCCAAAATAGTCATTAAACACATTAGATGTTTTCTCAAAAACCTATGTTTTCAGATAGAGTAATTCACAGCTTTCCAGGAACCAATGAATTTCTGTTTTCTAGCCTTGGTGCATGTATTTAAATTTTCCTTAATTTACTGAATACTTACAATAAGCATTACTTGAATTTAACACTCCAGTTAATCTTGAGAAAGAGATGTGAGCTCACAGAGCAGACAAGGAAGGAGTGGGAATTTATGATTACTCAGGAAGTATGCCCATTATTAATGGGACTCAAAGCAAAAATATGTTCAATATGAATAGCTCTTTACACAGTCTCCATTAAATTTAGAAAATCAACAGATACCTCACTTTATCTAAAATCTGGCTTTTCAGAAAATGTTTGTAATTCTGAATATTGTTGAGGGGTAGTAGGCAGGGTTTGGGACTTCATTTACCTCTAAACAGGTTGGTTAATGCATGTGGATCATACAGTCCCCACAAATTACCATTCTAAGAAAGAAGTCACAGAGACTATGGGGCAAAGACAGAAATCAGAGCCTATTAACTGTTTTTTGAAGAGGAAGTGAAATAACTTCTTGCTTTGGTCAATACTTAGGAAACCCAGAACAGGAACAAAATAAAGGAATGTTCAAGCGAAATGAAAACAGCAGTTACAGAGCTTGTGTGCTTTGAGAGGACAGCGGCAAAGTCAGCTATGCCTTCCTCCCCACCAAACTCCCCATAGGTTGGGGTTAGGACTAATAATTGACTTAATTACAAGGTAATACTTATCTGGATTTAACCAGAAATCCTCAAACTGGTCCTACATTACAAACGGAGAAAGGAAGTTGGAGTAGGCTGCCAGTGGCTAAAAGTGGCAGAAGGGAATAGAAATTATCACAAGGGAGCAAAAAGAAAGAAAAAAAATACTAAATGGAAGAGCACAGTAACTTCAGGTCATGGGCTTGGGCTTAAAAAGAAAAAAACCTATACATTGGCAGGAGGCAGGAGAACCAGCCATCTGGGAAAAATCATAAAAAAGTCAGGCTAAACCTACAGACCTCAAAGGATGCAGACTGCATTCCAGTATGACCAAAGAGTAATAACTGGTGTTCTTAATGAGGGTCCTGGTTCATTGAGAAAACTCACCGTATTCTACCGGACCACGTCTTGTAATGACTGTGACATTTTAGAACATAAGTACATTTGCAACGAGAGCAGTTATAACTGTTTCATTGTTTAAACCGATTAAGCAGATTTAGGCAGAACTCCTCCTTCCTGGACACTCTAGATGAATTAGTTACTGCAAGAAAGGTAGTTTAGATGTATCAAAGAATCATTATTCCTTTTAGTGGAATTTTCCCCCATTCCATTCTCAGCTTAGAAAGAAAGAACACACAGAATTAATTATAGTTCTTCAAGAAAATATCATGGCATTTTTTTTATCCCTTACTTTCACATAAGTTTAGAGGCTTTTCTAAGTGACAGGCTAAATCACTGTGTCTGATACATGTTATTTATTGAGGATTGATTGTTCACATAGATTAATAGGCCATACCTTAGGAGAACAGCGCTCCCATTCTGAACGACACACATGAACCAAAGGACAAGTTCCATTGTTGTCATTCACTTCTACAAAATGCAAGTTCATTTCAATTACTGCTGTGACTCACCTACTAACTACCAGTCCCATCAACATCAA
The DNA here is from genome assembly GCF_000696425.1 of Galeopterus variegatus. Classification (NCBI taxonomy): domain Eukaryota; kingdom Metazoa; phylum Chordata; class Mammalia; order Dermoptera; family Cynocephalidae; genus Galeopterus; species Galeopterus variegatus. The sequence goes on from NW_007726935.1 coordinate 107,388, forward strand.
AAATATTAAACCACCAAATTTGTCATCAGTGTTTTTATACATGTTTCCCATGCTTGGTAAACTGCATTTATTAAGAGCAGAGAAACGCTAGACACCATTCCTGTCTGTCCTGCTACTCTAACCGTGAGGAGTTGTGACTTATGTTAGCAAGTAAAAACTGGTAGGCATGAAATTTCTTTTACAAGAGCAAGCCAAAATGATAGCAGAAATTTACTTTATATATATAGTTTTACAGAGCTGCAGTATGGTTCCTGCTCATAGAACAAAGTGAGCTAATAATCTACTTTGTAAGAGACAATGACCTTTCAAAGCAAGCTGTGACGGGTTTATTCCTTACTTTACAAAAACAGTATCAGTTCTTCAGTGGAATCATCAGAACAAGGTGATTTTGTTAAGGAATATTCAGGTATTCCTTTTTCAAGGTGAAGTACACACATCTCTCACATCTTAGAGGACATAAAGCAATAGTATTCCACACATACACAATAAAATTCAGATAACTGATAAATCTTGAATGATAAATTATTTGAGAACTAAGCATCTCTAAGAAAATGGCTGTTCCCTGTCACTAATACTAATCCTCGTTTTTTAAATCGCATCATTTTTTTAAAAGTCACAAGAGAAGGACATCAGCTATGTGGATTTCATGTCTCACTTCTCAACAGCAGTAAGAAATAAACAGGAACTGAAAGGGAGAAACAGAACACCAGTTTCAGTGAAGCAAATGGCTTAATTCAGCATTCTGTCTGCCCTATAAGCATCGTCTCTGGCCTCACTGTATTAAAATAATAATAATAATAATAACATGGGAGAGGAAATAAAGACATGAGTAACACATACAAGAAAAAGATAATTATAACTTTTTTAAAAACAGATGTAATAGTGCACGTTGCAACCCATTTCCCTTGGAGACATGTTGGAACACAGATCTGTACTATCTGTATTCATCATGCCCAGGCTTATTAAAGTAGAGACACAATGTAAGCAGAAGGAGTTGGTCATGTGTATGACATTGCTGAGCACCCTACACGATTCTGATATGGCCCACTAAATCAAAGCCACTCACCTATTCAGGTCGCAGAGTCCACTCAGCAGCTCACAGTCTCACTTATTTGGTCAACTCGTTTCATGTGGTATTTAATTGGGGGATATTTTGATAAGCCCACTAGCACCTAAGTGGGTCCAGATTTTGCTCCGAGTCTCTCCCAATCTACAAACAGTTATCTCCTTCTTACTCACAGGCCCCTGCAAACCTAATGACAGTAACCTAAATTGGCTAAACTAGTTGAGTCTTCATAATGATTTGCTTTCGATCAAACAGGGAAGCAAGGAAAGGGACAGTGGCTCCACCGGGAGGAAAGCCATGTGGGACAAATTAGGTGCCACTGCAAGTTTTAAAAGCTGGGGGGAAACAGAGCTAACTAGAGGCAGCTGTTAGGATGTGGTTTCTGTGTTTATATTCTTCTCCTTCCCCCCTACAGCCTCTTAGGGGTATTAGGAAGGAAAGCACATGTAGGACTCAGTGCAGATCATCGTCTGTCTCGACTGTACATGAGGCTGGAGACCACAGAGCAGCATGCTAGAGACAAAAGCTACCTGTCAGGAGAACGGGGTAAACCTCTATTTGATAATTTTTTAAAATCCTCTTTTATCTAAATACACTAATACAGCAGAAAATTGCACTGTTAGCAGATGCAGTCATGATAAGTGAGAGAAACCCTACAGGAGTAATAAACCCGACTAACTGGAGATTTAAGGCTGACCTACCAGTCTGCACATGGGACATCCTGTTGCCTTTGTGACCTTTGCCTCCCATCCCCCCAGCAATTCCACCTTCAAACTCTCAACTCAAAATTTCAATGTGGCTCACTGCCAGCACCTTTCTCCTTTTTTGGGTGCAAAAGTGGCTCTGTTGATCCATACATATTTCAAGAGGCACTGACTTTCGGCTTTAACTGAGAATTAAAGTCACATACTATTAAAAATAACACAGAGCATGTATTGTTCTTACAAGAACCTCCCTTTCCCCTGCCTGCCCTGACCTCTCTTCCCTTCAATACTGTCCTCAATAACGGGCTTTCTTCCCTCCTTGTCAAGCCAATATGGGGCACTGAGAGGAAGCAGGGGGAAGGGAAGTATTTCTATTTCTCTTGGCACTGAATAAAATGGTTTTCTAGGGGATGGAGTAGCACTCCCATTTTTATAAAACTCCTGTTTCCTATATATAATATCACTCAGGTCATTTCAAGGTGAGAAGGTGATCAAAACCAGAGACAAGAGCAGTAGACTACACTTGTGAATAGTACTCAACAGGGCCCACATGCTCCAAATCAATGTGGCATGACAAGCAAGCCCTCTACCCAAACCCTCCAGCTACTTAAATACAGCAAATCTAACAAGTCTATGTGCCCAAATAGCTGTTGCAAATACCTAATGCAATGAAGCCACTTTTTACTTAACTTTTAAAATAAGGTCCTTTACCAAACTCTGGTATTATCACCTGTAATATAATAAACATCCAAATTGATTTTCTCCAGCTCATATAATTTGCTGAGACCTAAAGCTTTAATGCAGAGTATAGAATAGACTAGAATAGTGTTGGCCCTAACCCTTAAATTAGCTTCTCTCTTTCTACTAGGTGAATGAGTAAATGAACCCACGTGACACACAAGGGGAAACTTAATTCCTTCCTCCCTCCTTCTCATCCATCCATCTATTCATCTACCTGTTTTGTTTTGTTTTTCACTGTTTTGATGCTTGAGCTACTCTACCCCAATCATAGATGCACACATGTAGGTACAGCACACACAGCTAGTAATGTGGCGTGGCAGAATTTTTACCTGAATGACATACTGGATGTATGACCTTGGCAAGTAACATGATATCTTCAAAACTTCAATCTCCTCTTCCATAAAATCAAGATGATAATTCCTGCCTCATATGGCTACCAAATAATATCACAGCAGTAGTAGGTACTTGATAAATATTAGTTCCCACCTTTTCCACTCTCCTCAGGCACAAAGCACTATAATATCCTTTAAATATAGACTTTACAGATCAATGAGTAGGAAAGAGTTTTAGGACTGGGGATAGTCCTAATTTTTCTCTCCATTGTCAATTTCTTATTTTAAATACTTCTTACTCCTTCTTTCATAATTTTGTATTCCCCTATGTTAAATAGATTGATATTTTCTTTGTTTACTCAAACTTTCTCAAAGGAAAAGAGATCTAATATAACTATATTAATAAAAGATACCCAGTTGAAACAAAGCCATAAATATAGCCATACTGTCAGTAGCTGAGTTTTAAAGTTGTGTTTAAAATGCTAAAAATTTCCCACTGCAGTGAAAGCCAATGTAGAGTTTATATCCTAAAAGAGACTGTCTACAAATACAAATGAAAACAGTTCTGAACCAGACAACTATGACTAATAACATGTTCCAACACATTAGCATAAAAAACAGGAGAGGTTTGTGATCTTTCTCCCACCCTCAGGTGGGAAGTGTTCTCGCACACACTTAAACAAAACAACGCGTACTCTGAATCGCTAACTTCTGGGATAGGGCACTGCACTAGTTTCTTCTTTCCCCAAACACATGCAGTGGAGCTGGAGCCCAGTTAATCAATACCTTAAAAAAATTGTTTTAAGACAACACTGTCTATTTTACGTTTTAGCCATTTAATGCACAAACTTTTAAAGCTACTGATTACTTTTCACGTATTTCAGGTTTTACTAACTAACCTGTCTTACCAACAGTAAAAAAATAACCTGTGGCTACACTTTAAATCAATACTCATCAGGACGGGGACAATAATATTTGGTAGCTGAACTTGCATCTTTTCAGATAAAAATTCAAAGTTTGTCATCTTTTTTTTTTTTTACCTCTCAACAAAGTTTATCCCAAACTTGATGGTGGGAGTGGAAAGGGCAGGAAAGAGGTAGTGTTTGACCACAGGAGAGAAGAAAGTGAAAAACAAATAAATCTTCAGTGTCAAAAAGGGGCTTTTTGTGCATGGCCCACATTTATAAAAAGAGCTGGACCAGACAATCCTATTATATCCCTCGACGTTTCCTCCTTTCCCTACCTCTCTTCACTTGTACTCTCCCAAAGCTGCCCCCTTCACAAGAAAATGCAGATAAGCTGTCAGAGCCTGGTAGTCCAAGAGATCTACTCTCCATCTGCTCACAAATTTCACCACGCTTTTAAAATTCAGCACCACACGAGAAAAACGACATTCAGCAACATCAAAACGAATGCAGACAAAATTCTTCTCTGAAGAGGGCTGGCAACGTTACGTCACTGCTGCTGCAGTTAATTTTGAAGCCTGAGCTGTACTTATAGAAACATGGACCTTCCCTGAAGCAAGGGCTTCTCAAGCTAAATGACCAATGCTCGCCTCTGGGTGTCTTGTTTGCCACTCAGAATGCCTGTTTCTCAGTTCAGTCCCCAAACGGCTCCATATTTTCTAGACTCATTCTGCAATTCACATCATATTCCCTTTTGATCTACTGCATTAGGAGGCTTGACCTAGCCATCCATGCAACAAAACAAAGCCAGATTCCCATGCTGTGGCCCAGAGCCTCATTCACCGCAGAAATACATTGCTCAAATCCTAGGCTTCCCTCTTGCTCATGCAGACATACCTTGAAATGTAATGTCCCATGCAGGCAGGTCTTTCTGCCTGCCTATCTCAGCTGAATATGCTCTTTGTGAAATGTTCTCTTTGTCCCCTGCATGTCACTATGCCAGGAGGCCAGGAGCAGCGAGATCCCAAGATCCCAAGAGAGAGGCCCCTTAGAGTACGAGAGGGAGGCACCAAGGCAACTACAACCTCATGGCTGCACTTTTCCTCCCTGGTGGGAAGACACAACCACAATGCCACAGCCAGGCTCACCTTCCACAAAGCGGCATCCGAGCGCCTCATAGCCACAGCCTTGCCCTTTTTCCACAATGGTGCTAACGATGGCCACAGGTAGGCTGGTCTTGAGACTCAGCTTATTCCAGAAGCTGAACAAAGAGATCCGTTTCTGTAAATGTCCAAATACTCAACCAACAGAACACTTTCCCAGAATTAGGAGGGCTCCAGGCCTTTTCATCTAAACCCAAATAGAGCTTTGGAATGTTCAATAAATGGGGCACTACGAAACTTCCTGGTTCAGCTTATTCCAGAAGCTGAACAAAGAGATCCGTTTCTGTAAATGTCCAAATACTCAACCAAGAGAACACTTTCCCAGAATTAGGAGGGCTCCAGGCCTTTTCATCTAAACCCAAATAGAGCTTTGGAATGTTCAATAAATGGGGCACTACAAAACTTCCTGGTCTGTTCAATAAATGGGGCACTACAAAACTTCCTGGTCTTTCTCTTTATGCACTGAAATCGGAGTGTCATATTCCTTCCTGTGAAACATGGATTTTATATATTCCATGCACATCTATATGCAGCTACAATAATTTACAAAGGAAAAAATCTCAAATAATCAAGTGGCTGTTAAATTAAATAAGAAGGAAATTGAAAGAAGACCAACTAAAATTACACAGTGTAATTAAAAGGGTGTCCTCTCTAAATTAAAAAAAAAAAAATGCACTTGGTTGTTATCTTGTACAACTTGGTAAGGTTTTTACCCCAGCATTCCATATTACACAAAGAAACAAAAACAATGAAAATATATTATTGATAATTTCCATTCATTTAAGCAACAACCGAAATCTGTCATTACTAAAATCACCTATAAAACCGGTCATTAAAACTGTCGGCCATGCCAGCCCCAGCCGCCCTCCTCCCATCTCCCCATGACTTGGCCTCCTTTGATCTTTCTCCTCTGGTTTATAACATTAGTGGCAGGAGTAATAGATCCATGTCGAAATGAGAAAAATAATTCCTAAGCAGAATAGGGCTTAAAATGCAGCGAGCACCCCAGTGCCGATCCATGCGAAGTGGGGTAAGCAAAATCACTCTGGAGCCCACCTGGGGGCTGGAGGTCTCGCTCTGTGTCTACCATCCCATCAACTGCATTAGGCACCGGGTACCGTCACCGGTAGAATTCTTTCTTTGCACATTCACCTGCATCCCACTCGCCCTGCTTCCCAAGGCTACAGGCCTCCAAACACGCAGTCCCTCTGCCTTCCACGCAGCAGTCCTCCTGGAGCTACCCATCCCCTGCCTGCCAGCAACTGAAATAAGATGATGGAATGGTGCCTCGTGAAAGGTTGTGATAACAAATCCAGTTTATAATTCTTAAAGGGACAAAATCAAAAGGTAGAAGAGTCTGAGTAAGTGAAAAACTGTGTTATCATTTAATTTTATTCATCAACAAGATCACCTCTCATTTAAGAAGGTAGGCTAGATAGTAATGTTCAGTAGAGTGGGAAAGGGAAAATGGCAGGGCGGGGGTGGGAGGGAATCCCACCTGTCCGTCAAAGTATAACCCCAAGTTAAACTTTCTCCTATTATTTCCCTCCTTAAAATAAGCAGATAGCAAGATGTTCAAAGGAATACAAAGCAGTATAGTAGAGCCGCCTTCTTTCAAAGGGGCCAGAGCAGCAATTTGAAGAGTTATTCAGGTCACAGAGAAATTACACTTCTTTATGCATCTGTAAAGAATTCAGAGTTTTCCATTTTTATTAGCATTATTATAATATTGAAGGTTTTCAGGCATATCATGAGAGGAGCATTTACACAGAAATGCTGAGCAGACCAGCTTCCCACAGCACCTGCATCTCTCTATGAGGTTCCACAGCCTGGAAGACATTTTGAAAAGCCTGATAAACTCGTAGCACTTCAATTACAAGATCTGGTTAAGTTATACATACATACAGCCAAATACTTGATATGAAAAAGCAAAGGATCAGTTATTTTTGTCAACTACTAAGGCTCACATGATACCCTGTCTTTATGAGGTCAAACTATTTGGGGGTCCCACTATTTCTTCTATAGAATTGTTATGCTGTCATTAAGTCATCACAAAAAGTGTCTCATTTTTTTAAACCTTTTTTAAATTTTGCTATTGAAAGACTAGAATTACCTTTTGATTCCTTTTCAATGCACAGGGTGTTAACATCCCAAGTTTCTGATATAAACTCCACGAACATTGAAAAAAATTAACACAATCATGTCACCAACCATTCATCCTATTCACATCTTTCCTGCCTTCTCCCTGGCACTTTTTACAGCAGCCCTGAGCCTTCCACAGCAGCACTGAAGCATAGGCATATATTCATAGGTGGAAGACTGAAAGGGTCAAACAGAACAGCAAGCAGAGAATTTTCTAGCAACACAGGTTTCAATCTTTGCTATTTCAGTGTTATTCCTGCTGAGCCTTCCGTGCCAAGAATACCACTGGCACTGTTCAGAGACACTCGTGATGACTCAATGGAGAATCAGGAGACCAGGGCATTTAACTATGCGCCTATTCCCAGTGATACTCTGTCTCAAATCATTTCCATCCTCATAGAAACATGAAAGTGCAGCAATGACATATGAAGCCCAGAACGAACCTCCTGGAAGAACTCTGCCTAGCAACACAGCTTTATCACTCCACCACGCATAAGAAGCCAGAGTCCATTGAGAAAAATAATGACATAAAAACCAAGCTGGAAATGCCATAGTTTAAGAAAAACTACAAAAATCACATCACAGAAGAGAAGGGTTAAAATAGTTTTATATTCAACCAGTAAGTACAAATGAAACATTAGTAGATATTTTAACACAATGAACCAAATACTGTCAGCATATGCTTTTCTGCTATGTAAAATCATGCTTTACCTACAAAAACCTACGTTTGTAAAAATTCCGTAGAAGACAAGATAAAAGCATTGGCTCAAGTCTTGACTTAGCTTGGATATGCTTTTCTGCTATGTAAAATCATGCTTTACCTACAAAAACCTACGTTTGTAAAAATTCTGTAGAAGACAAGATAAAAGCATTGGCTCAAGTCTTGACTTAGCTTGATCTTCGATGTAGTAAAAGGAGGAAGAGATTACTTCGATGACCCTTCAAATTTTGTATGCAAGTATATTAAATTTTCTTTACTCTATTTCACTGACACACATCCAGAATGTTATTTCCTTTAGTCTTTTTTCTTTAAGGATTTAAGGTTCTAATTGCAGATATGTGAATATGAAAGAACACAGAGCATAAGCTTATCATTTTTTTTTTTCAGAGATGATACAGGTTTGTGCTACTGTAATCACACTGATCTTTCAATTGGCACCAAAGATAAATATTGGAGAGAGAGCAGGCCAGGGCTTAGGCGAGCCATTTTTAGCACTGGAAAGAATTAGATTAGCTAGCTGAATGCAGCCTGAACCCAAGTCCTTGACTTGATTAGTAACAAAAAGCACTTTAGTGGCGATCAAGAAATGAATAAATGTGCAAGAAGTAGTTATTTTGAATCATTTCCTGTACTGGATTTCATTTAAGGAAACTTAATGGGTAACTGCTTCTGTTCCCAGATGTGCAACAACTTTGAGAACATACAGTATTAACATAATTTTAATTAGATTAGCTAGCTGAATGCAGCCTGAACCCAAGTCCTTGACTTGATTAGTAACAAAAAACACTTTAGTGGCGATCAAGAAATGAATAAATGTGCAAGAAGTAGTTATTTCGAATCATTTCCTGTACTGGATTTCATTTAAGGAAACTTAATGGGTAACTGCTTCTGTTCCAAGATGTGCAACAACTTTGAGAACATACAGAATTAACATAATTTCAACACAGGATAGAAAGTGGGAGTTAGGGATGATAAACAGATATCCTTCAAATGTATCTACTTTCCTCAGAAGTTAACAAAGGATTTTAACATAAATTCCACACTTCTTAAATATCATCATTCAGTACAAAACTCCTAGCTACTTTTTGCTATGATATATGTTATGTATAAGTATCTGCATGAAAATTATTTCAGGTTATCATACTAGTACTATATTTATTTCTCTTATTCATTTCTGATGTTTCTTAGGAGGTGAATTTTACTGATAAATATGTAAATTTGATTAATTATACCTTCCATGTCATTTACAATGAGTTGTATTATAACAATATAATGAAGTTGTATGGAATCAGGAAAATACACAAATCATTGAACAATGTCCGATAAGGCAATCTTACTATGTACAGACTCTACTCTTGCAACCAGGCAGGTTACTACCAGGAAAGCCTATTTGTTATTAGAATGTGCAATCATTAGCTGCCCAAGCAAATGACAAATTGGCCAAGTAAGTGAAAATTCTTTTTAAAATATAATTGAAATACGATTTTAAAAAATAAAAATTCATTTAAAATACCTACCTTGATTAGACCCTAACCTAATTGATAACCATGGAGGCCCATATAGAATTAGTATTAAAAAGTTATCAAGGAGAGCATGTTCTTTGTTTAATCAGGATATAGATGCAAAGAGAAGCATATCACTGCAATGCACTGTGAAGGACTGGAACAAAGCTGTGAGGAGCTCTCCAACATAAAGGCACGGGTGGGATAGTCCCGTCAGTCACTCTATTAATACAGGGGAAGCCTACTTAATGAACTGCGAACACGGAACAGAGCTACTATGAGAATACATTTTGTGTTTACCAGACTGTAAAATCTGCAATAAGATCCCAGAACCTCTTAGATGAATAAAAGTTAAGGGAAATAACCTTCCAGACATACACACTCAGTAGCAAAACAGGGAATAAAACAAATAGTTTCCAAATAAAATTTCTAAAAGACTCATTGCTTTGGCAAAAGCCACAAAATTTACTTCATCATCTACAAACAGTGGTAAAATAACACAAACAACCAAAGATAATTTCCTAAAAGACTTGAAACTCTATAACTTTAACAATTTTCTTCTGCAATAAAAGAAAAATAAGAACGATGAAGGAAAACCTTGGGAAGGCTGTGATTTCGTACATTTTATTAAACAAGCAATATAAACTTGAATTATATCACTAAGTTTATTTGCTAGTTACTCATTTCTAAGTGTCTTACACTAGTAAAAATAAAATCTCAAGTGTTTTATAAAAGTAATGGGCCTGGAAAAATTGCTGAGGGTGTTTTTTAATACCATACAAGTTTCTTTTGATTCTCATGCCTTTGGGGTTGAAGAAATGATATGCAAGTTATTAACTATAATGTGGCCAGTGTAATTATTACCATGAAATTAAAATAAACATCATTTTCAAGATGTTTTAAGTATCCTAAAAAGGAAGAAAACAATGAAAATCTATTAAAAATTGGTGCGATTGGATAGCACAGCATGACCCTCATTATAAGAACTTCTGTTCTCTCTCCATTTCTTCCTGACAAATCATGCTTCTAGAGTGAAATAAATTTAAAACAATTTTCAATTGATTGATAGCTTTTTAAACACAGCACACCTTGAAAAAATCATTTACATAAAGTATTTCAAGAGTTACATTGCTAAGTTAAAAATCAAAGTAATGGCCCCAATAAGAGATTCCTGAATCACTAAGTAATTTCAAATAAATGAAAAGAGAATGAAAGGCATTTTTCTCACTGGATGATAGACTCCTGATTAAATCTTCTTCTGACACTAAAGCAGGCCCTATACTTCTAGCAGCTCTTCATTTCAACTAAGGTCATTATGAAAAGAATGATTATCAAATAAACCCAATCAGAAGACTCGAAAGTTTTCAGAGCCTCTAATTCTGTAAGATTTCTAGGCATCCTGACTATCTTGTAAAACATAAGGATAATTAAACTGACATGAAAATCACTACCCTGTATAAATCCTAAAAGCAGTTTATCTAACCTTTTGATCCTCAAAGAACTCATAGTTGTCTTAGCACCTTGTTCTTACTCACCATCCAATGACCTTCATAAAAAGATTAACACCCAACTATCACACCCCATATAGTTTACACATATAATCCACATCCCCCACAATATCATCGCTGCACTAATTACGCAGATAATGCTTCCTGCTGAAACTGGTTCACGGCAACGTCAGTCTCTTCCCCAGGCATGAGATAGAACTAGATGGGTCTTCCAGAAGGAAGCTTTGTGATACTGAGATAAAAATTAAAATTTTATTTTTAAACCATAAAGCAACTGAATATTTAACATATTAGCATGGTGTTGGCAGTGTTTAAATTTCAAGTGGTTTCATAAAATCAGGTAGTGTTTTAAAGAATCTCAAATCATATACAAAGTATTGCCTAATGAAAAATATACAATTATTTTTAAATTACCATTGAAATATACTGCTAAAAAATATGATAGTCATATGAGGAAATACTTAGCTTCAACTGGCTTTATTCCGGTGGAAGTGTTCAGGCTATTTATCATGTGTCTTCCCATTTATAATTCTGGCTACTATGAATGTTACACACACACAATCTTTAAGTACCTGCAGCCGCCTCTACATAAAGTTCTTTTCTCTAAGGCCAATGCTTATTTTAGCTTTCAGGATAGCCATCTAGATACATTCCATGAATTTCCTGCAAAACTCCTGGTGTGTAAACATTTTTCTCTCTCAAAAATCCAGAAGGAACTTTTAAATATTTGTGTAATATTAAAGAAAGGCAAAAATCTACATAATACAATAAATAGATCTTATTAGGAAGTTATGATAATATAATGAATATATTTAAATGTTCAAACAACTCCTTAACTTTTTTAAAAAAGTGATACCAAAAAAATTACACCATATGTGAAGAGACAGCTCAGCATTTATATTGCTGCTTTCTTTTTCTACATGGGATTTTACTTTATCTCATTCTGTTTTAAATGAAAACTAATTATTTACAAGCCACAGTGTTTTGATATTGGAAAATACCTATGTGAACTGCCAAAAGATAATCAGGTATCTACTAGATTTTCAAGCAAGAAGCATTGAGAGATGGCCAAGTTCTGCTTCTAAAAAATATTACCACTAACCTCTTTTTTCCTCCATCCATTTATTTTTCTTTTTTGTAAATCTTTTAAATGACAAGGTAATCTCAAGTCGGAGTTTTAAGAGACACCTGACTGGCTTGTCAAACTAAAGTAGCATATTAACTACACTCATTGTGGCACCTTGGGAGAGCCTCAGTTTTTCTCATTTTGATATCCCCTTCAGGGTTTCTATCTTCTCTCTTGGAGCTCAATCATGCTCTGTGATGCTCTGTTCCTACATGAGGATGTGAGAAAATTTCTATTTAAAAATACATTGGGGGCACAGAGGGAGTGGCGTCAGGCACTCCTGATTGAGAAGGCATTCCATGATGATCCCTATTTTCAGTTAAAATGCACACTTATGGTTTTGGATTTAACACCCCTGCCTTTGCAGTTAGACAGTCATTTAGCTGGAGTCAATCAAGCATATGATTAGAAATAATAACTCACAAGCAATGAATTCAAAAAGATTAGATCTTTGCCGAAATGCACAAGTACAGCATCCCATTATGCATCCTTTCCTCTTGGGTTTCAAGAGAGCAGACCAAAAAATAAACAAAAAAAAATTCTCTTGTACTCAAAAAAGCTGGCTTCACTTAAAATCTGACTAACCACTATTCTATCCCATGATCAGAAACCTCAGCCACTTGGAGATAAAATCAGCAAAAGGGGAGGAGGTCTCTTCCGTCTTCTCCTCCCTTCGGTTAGGGCAAAAGCTATGTTTTACACTGAATGAATGGGTCAGAAGCTGAACATACCTTACCTTATTCACAAAGAAAAAGAGTACGGTTAAAAACCAAAGATGGATAATCTCCAAAACGACAAGGAATAGTTTTCCATTTATAAATTATTCTTCAAATTACACTTCATTTCAGGATCTAGTATTTTATTTAAGGGGTTAGAGAGGTAATTAGAGAAACTGTGTTTCAATTTAATAAGTATTATATTAAAACCAGTAACCTAAGTTCAGTCAAACCTTTCCATGTAGCACCTTTGATCAAGTCAAAAGGATTTAATTTCATTAAGAAAGTTTGGAGAATTAAAGTAAGTTATAAGATTTATATCATGTGGTACTTTATCTTCAATCAGAGCACATATAATTCATAGTCAACAGTGCTAATAATGGGTAGGATGATTCCAAAGGGTAAAAGATTGAAAAAAATGGTAAGTATTTTGCTTTAGAATATAACATAGAGGGAATGGGTCGATTTGCCTTCCCAGCTATGCTTTGGTTTAGGCTGCACTCCCACAGTCCACATGGATGACACTAATGTAACTCATACAAATAGTATTTTGCTTTAGAATATAACATAGAGGGAATGGGTCGATTTGCCTTCCCAGCTATGCTTGGTTTAGGCTGCACTCCCACAGTCCACATGGATGACACTAATGTAATTCATACAAACGAGGACAGCAGAGAGCAGCCTGGGATTTGAAAAATGTCTGCAGATAAATCCCAAAGCTGAATAAACCACATGTGGGTAACTGGGAGGTGATGCAGTGTAGGAGATATATATGAATAAAGTCCACCCACACTCTCTTAAAAAAATAAAAATAAAAACATAAAAAAGCTCCAGAGCTTATACATTGGAAAAATAAAAGGAAAGAAAAGAGCCACATTTCAATCACTAATAGAAAGTGTCTTGCCAGTTAAGAAGTATCTGTCAAAAAAAAGGAATGAAATTCTGCCATTTGCAGCAACATGGATGAACTTAGAGAAAATTATGTTAAGTGAAATAAGTCATGCACAGGAAGAGAAATACTGCATGTCCTCACTCTTAAGTGGGAGCTAAAAAATAAACAAACAAATTTAAAAAGTAAGATAGATATAATGATCACAATAATTCATTGAACTTTCAAAAGGAGAGAACAGAACAAGTCCACCAACCATGGGAAAGGGGGAGTGGGAGGGGGATATAGTGAGAAATTGGTAAAGGGCCAAGAAAAATGATTACATTGTATAACGATAAATATAGCAATTAACCTATGAGCATCACATATTGCACACATATTGACAGTCAACACTGTACCCCACAGATATGTTCAATCAATTATGTTTCAATAATAAAAAAAGAAGTTATCTGAACAATAGTTACATGTTGAACAGTTAGTGGCAGCAGTAAAGGCTGCTTTACATAAAACTCAACTATATTCACTCATATACTAAGTTGTAGTCTTAGAAAATGCCACCAAGGAGAAAACTTTCAGGAGACAATCCTTTTTATTCAGTAAATATTTTCCAAAAACCAAATATTAATATTTGGGTTAATTTGAATGAGGTTGGGTACTTTTGATTACATCTGAGAATGGCCAGAGCTAACAATTTCATTTTTTCCAGGAACCAATTAGGTACCAATTTCTACTCCTTTGCCTGATCTTAGTGTCTAAGGGCAGACAGCACATCAGTGGTCTTGTAGAGAACACTCTGACCTGCCCTTAATATACTTGTATGGAAGGATCACCAAGAGCCAGGTCTAAAGACTTTTGTGCACTGCATCTCTCCAGCTCTAACCCAGAGAATATTAACCCTGATTCAGCTGATAGCACTACTCTTATCCTAACTCACCATTAAATTTCAATCCATAAAAAAAGAGAACACAACACATACACACACCTCCTCCCCCCAGAGAGTCTCCAAGTATAGAAGAAAATGGAACTGGAGCAGTGTTTCTTGCTCACTCAACCATTACTTCTAGGAACATTCATTCAGTACCAACCAGATGCTGGGTCACTGTACCAGAAACCAGGAGAGATCTCAAAATCGATAAAACAGGTTTTTGCCTGCTCTGGGGAAGTTAACCTTCTAATCAGAGAAGCAGTCACCTCCAGCAGCACCACCCAGTTCTCACAGCAATGACTAGGGGGAAAGGAAGCAAGATAGAAAGAAAAGAAAATGCATACTGAGAGGCAAGTTTGTACCAAAGAGTTTGCATTTGTTCGAAGGTAAAGAAGAAGAATTGAAAGCCACTAATAAAATTAAGTACCACTTTTCTTTTCTACCTTCCACTGGGAGACCTGTGACATGTGCAGTGCAGGCTGTGGACAGAAGTGCTCTGTTAGGGCCACCGTGAAACTTGAATAGAAATGAAAGCAAAATGCTGTTTAATTTTTTGCTTTACAGAAAGGCATCAACTTTAAAGTAAGTAAACCTATGAAATATTTAGATTTAAAATCATGCATTTCAAGAAGAAAAAAGAAAAGATAGCCCCCAACACACTATCCACAATCTTTCGATCACTTATTAAACAAAGATTTATTGAGCTCCTACTATGTGCCAGGCCCATTCTAGGCATAATATCCTTATGTGCATAATATATATGCAACCCAAAAAAGAAAAGATAGCCCCCAACACACTATCCACAATCTTTCGATCACTTATTAAACAAAGATTTACTGAGCTCCTACTATGTGCCAGGCCCATTCTAGGCATAATATCCTTATGTGCATAATATATATGCAACCCAAAAATTTCATATTCAGCCTAGTCAGCAATTCTCCTGTTTTTTCTGAACAAGCAAAGCCACACAAGGAAAACTTGAGACTTTCAGTTCATTCTATAATAAAATTTTGATGTATTTCTGTTACGTTATATTGGTAAGAAAATGTGTGAGCATGAAATTCACTTTAAACAAAATTCATTATATGAACTTGTGACATTCTCATGCATGGGTTTTTTCCTTCCATTTCCAAACACTAATTGACAGCACTTGAAAACAGTGATTCAGCTTCCACATGTCATATGATTCCCAGCGACCGTAGCTATATTCCTCAGGCCAGTAGACTGACAAATCAAAAGATAAGAAGTACCTCTCAGCTTGAATCAACTGAAATGTGTCAGAAAATACATTTGGCATAATCTTCAGAAATGTCAGGTTTGGCGATGACAGGATAGGCACAGTTTTCCTGACAGTTTTAGCACACCAAAGTTTCAGAGTCCAAGTTAGAATGAGGAGGGAAAAAGCCACTTTTGTCTGCTATTTTGGAGAAAACTACTACACACAACAAGAAGAAATGTACGACATGCCTCTTGAGTCTCTGATAAAGATGTTATAAAATGCCTGGCTGCCTAATTAATGAAACACACAACTCAGAAAATGTCCACTACGATTAAAAGGATTAAGGTATCTTCCAGTAGTATTTTCCCTATGAAAACCACCCTACCTGCTCTTCAAGAGATGTGCTCAGCCTCATTCCTCTTCATATTCCCAATGCACCTTATACTAATGCGGTACTTTTATAAACCTGTGTCAAATTAATAAATGAACCAATTGCATCAAGTGAAAATGCTGAAAAACCAAAACTTAGCTGAATATATTATATGTCATACTTCTACTGAACCTTGCATGTCATCCAATAGCCTTGGCAAATACAATTTTTAAAAATGAAAGCAAATTAAAACAGAAGGCGGTAAATTTTAATCTAAATCATGTTCCTCTCTAACTTTTACATAAACTAGACTTTCCTCTATTTTTCATCACCACCCCCATCCCTACCCCCACCCCCACACGCACACGATCACATTCTACAAATTGTGGTAACAAAAAACAGCTTAATCAGTTCTCCACGAGGCACTATGCAGAGCCAAGACCCGTGTTTCTACCTCTGGCTACAAAACTCTGACTCCTCCAATTTCCCATTTGTAAATAGATCTCCAAAAGAAATCAGCCTGAGGACACTAAATGGCTGATAGATCTCTGCAGGAGCACTGTAGGCTGACAACTGCAAACCCCAAAGAGCTTCTCAGATAGGAGATGTAGAATGCTTTATTCAGATACGCTCCCTCCAAGTCCTCTACCAACTGCAGCGCTGTCAACCTTCATCTGATTTCCATTTATAAATGAAGTTACACAAATCTGCAACAATAAAGAATACTGACAAAATCTTTGTTAACACTTGACATCTCTCATTTTCTAAAAAGCAAAAACAAGATCCCCATTTGGGCAACTCCTAATTGTGCTGGCCACATTTCATTTACTTTCACCACCAATTCAGCAGCAATCTGTCAATATTTGTACCGTAAATTAGCAAATACTCTAAATTACTTATTTCAAACTGATTATGCATTTACAAATTTATGAATGTTATACACTGAAAGTTAAAAATCATTTCTTTATTGCCTCAGTCCAGGAAGCAGGGTTGGGCGCTCTGCCCAGAGGTGGCCACTCAGTACACGAGGGATGGGCTCCTAATTCAAGGGCAAAAGAACAGTAAGTGCTGGGAATTCCTATTAGTCTTCTCAACCAAAAGAATCCAACTAATACAATGTGCCCTATTTAAGGTCAAGTCTACAAAATTCAATAACTGACTATGTATGGGAAGCCTTGGAGCCCAAAGCTTTATAGAAGGCATTTCAGGATTGGCAAAACCTGAATACATCTCCTGGCTCCTCCACTCTGAGCTGCCTGATGGTGAGGGAGTTACCTTACAATCTGTTTTCTTATGTGTAAAATAGGAATAATACCTGATTCACTGGTTATGAGGATTAAAGGAGCATTAAACTAAAAAATATAAAATTATCATTATTAAATGATAGATAAAATAACGGAAGATAAAAAAGGAAGAGGAGGATGTCACAGATACTATTTTGATAGATTTTAGTTGATATTAATATGGAAGATAATGTGATAATAAACAAACAAGACAATGTGAGCTCGGTTTCAGAGGAACAGTTTTTCAGGGTGAAGAGAAATTGATGTTGGAGATGGAGGCATTTTAAAAAGGAAATAATATCTCCTCCTATACGTGACTTCTCCTTGACGGGATATTCATCTTCCAGAACTACTAACATCCTATCATTCTCCCAGTTTTTAATTGAATGCATGACTGCCTAAAAAATTTTTTAAATACTCCATTTTATAGCCCACCCTCCTTGACGGGATATTCATCTTCCAGAACTACTAACATCCTATCATTCTCCCAGTTTTTAACTGAATGCATGACTGCCTAAAAAATTTTTTAAATACTCCATTTTATAGCCCACCCCCCCACCCCCTTTGCAGCTAGGTGATTAAGTATTGATGAATGTGACATAAGCAGAAGTCTGTATATGGGACCTGTCAGAGGGAGGAGACATGATCCTCTTCATTCTTTTTTCTATCCTGCTGTCTAGAAAGTAAGTCTCATAACTGGAGCCCTAGCAGCCATTGTGGGCCACAATGACACAAGCTGCATCTTAAGGAATGGTAGAGTAGTGAGGTTTTCAACTGCTTTGCTACAACCCTTGGCTGCACAGAATCGCCTAAGAAGCTTTAATACAATAGCCACGCACCACCCTCAAATATGCTGACTTAATTGCTCAGTTTGAGCCAACACATGGATATTTCAGTATGGGTATAAGCTCCCCATGTGAATAAAACTGTAAATCAAGGGTGGAAAACCCATTACATTATTTAGTACCTTATTCTATCAAGACATCTGTTAGGATGGTATAACTAATATAAAAGCAATAACGGCTACCCTGTACTGAATAACTCCATTATGCCACTACACTAGGTAAGAATCTTACAAATCAATTTACCTGCATTCTCTAACTCAATCCTCATAATAACACCCTGATGTCAATATTATTTTCTTTTATTCTTGGAAAACTGAGTAATAGACTTGGAGTCTCAAAAGTTAGTATTCAAGGCCAGAACTAACTAAATCTAAGGCAGTTCTCCTAACTACCACACAGCATTGCTGCTCCAGATGTATTTTATTTCCTATGTCATCTAGAGATGTCAGTGAAGGCGCTAATGAGAAGTGAAATGGTGGGGCGAGAAGGAGGTAGAGGACGCTGGTAATATTTAAGATTAATTTCTCTGAACAGCCAGTAGTTCAGCTACCTTCTTGGGTGCTATGATTTGCTTGCTCAACAATGGACCTAACTGAAAGTCACTTTCATTTAATTATCATGTGGAGATGCTTAGTAAGAGTTTACATTTGTTTTCACACAAACTTCTCTCTGATCTAGATCCAGAAATGTACCAAGTTCAGATTAAATTACAAAATTGAGCAGAAGCACCAAATCTTCACCTACTTTCAGCTTCCCGGTATAGAAGTTTAAATAAATCATGTAAAATGCATAGAAAAACTCCTCTCTTTCCTAATGTTCAATGATAATTTATAGCCCTAGAACATTTGTAAATTTAACAGCCCATCAAAGTGTCTGAGAGCACACCAGTCCTAAGGACTCATTAAGCAACATTAAACATAACTTTCCATGAAGTACTGTACAACATGAATGGGTGGGCAGGCTGGTGAACAGCCACCACTGCAATAATTTATTGTTTGTAATTTTGCCTTATTACTTTCAAAAACATTTTTTAAAAGAAGAAGGGACAGCTAGTTCCAAAAAAAAAGTACTTCACTTCTTTGCCAATACTACAAATCATAAAGGAAGAAAAATCTTTTATGATCCTAAGGATGTGTTAATTCTTTCCCCAGTCACCCAAGATGACAAGGGAGAAGTTCTGTGATTAAAGGCTTATAGGATTTAAAAAATTCATTTCTTTGAACTGGGTTGTATTATTTCTAACTCACCTACTCCCCAAATTCCAAAGATTATCAGTAAAAGGAAACCGAAAAGGGTAGAATTTTTTTTTCCAATATACAAGTGGAAGAGTCGCCTGCTTTACCTGACTCACATCTTTAAAATGGAATTTCTTTTGCCTCAGAAATATGTAAAGAGTTAAGGCCTGAAACGGGTCTTTTTCTAATATAACTGGATTTTACAATACCACTAACAGTCACCCGAGTTTTGTCAAGGCATTCTACCTTAATCAGTAAAATTAGGACACTAATCATTACTGTAATTAAAAGGGAATGTTAACATGAAGGCAAAAGTGACCCACAGACTAAGTTATAATGACAAAAGTCAATGGTCAAAGTTTAGCATTCCCACCTGCCTAAGAAACACCTTCATAGGTTTTCTTTAAAACAACCCAGCCAGATAACCAGGAACATCATGCAACTTTCACAGTTTCATTCTTTCACTATATGACTGCAGACTTAATAGAATTCAAAAGTTTTAACCATAAGTGCATTAAACATAATAATAATCATTATGCTGACAGCACAATTTTTAGCACTATAAAGTAGATCAATATTTGATTTAGACTTAGGTTAAAAGATTGTTTTTTCCCTTTCCTTCTAGACACGTGGTCCAGCACAGGTGTCTGTATTCCTTTGCTAAATTCCACATATCACTTTTACTAACTTTGTTGACTAAAAAACATTCTCTCCATAAACTTTAACAACTTGGTGGTGCAGCAGAAGTAGTTTTCCAGTATAAAAGTAAACACATAGAAGTAACTCTTGCTTCAAAAGAGCACCCATTTTGAAAATGAACCTACCAAAGTATAAATAAGGGTAGCCTTAGCTAACTCACCTCAGGGTGTTCTTATACATAAGTAACAACATATAATAGTCCCAGCTAAATTAGCACGTGCTATATGGGAGGCATTAGTGGTTAACCTTTAAAACTTTTTTCTAAACAACATTATTTAAGGGGAAAAATACAGTTTCACAAGGATTCCATTTTATACATAAACATTCAATTGCCAACTACTTGATATAGTTCCAGCCAAACAATTCAAAACTAATTTCAGTGATTTTTACTGGGTTAATTTCAATGTTCCCATAAAAATTCTATGCTTTTGTTCTAGCAAGCACAACGCTGGCCCTAACACAACTCAAAATGTGAACATCTAGATATGGCTGAGAGATTTCTCAATTGAGAGAAGAAAGGCTCTCACCAAAATAACTTCTAAACTTATGCTGTAGCAACTGATTTTTAAAATCCTGCTCAGAGCTAATTAACAAGAAAGGTTTTCTTTTTTTTATATTCCTGAATGTCCTGTTGTTTGACTTAATTGAGTGAATTTAGTTGGCTGTTTTCACTTCCGGTGGTTAGCCGATATACTGTTTAATTTGATAGGTGAGGTGTTTTGAGATTTTCATGTGCATTTCTATCCTTAGCAACCACCAATGAGTTAGCATGATTATTAAAATCACAATTAACTAATTTCTTCCAACATATATTTACAAAGCAAAGCCGAGACAATTGAAAGAAAATCATCAGACAGCATGCCTCCTTGATTCTTTTCCCATTACTAATACCAACTTACATAAACTACATAACACATTATAATTTGAAGCAACTTATTTACATATAAAATTATAATTCAATTCCTTATTAATTGGTGTTAAGTAAGAATTACCAGATTATTCCAAAGCTAATATTCCATAATAGCAAGCAGACACAGGTTGAGCGGTTATCTAAAATTAGCTTTTTCTCTGTAAAATAAAGATTGAATGTTAAGGTATAAAATTATTCTAAATCCCCAAACACACCAGAACCAATTGTGAAATTAAATGTGACACTTTCCATAATTCAAAGTACAGTACTTGATTTTCGTCTTTCTCCTCAGCTACTCCTAAATTAAATTAGTCATATTGATTATAACTCAGAAATCCCTGTCTTGTTACCATGATTCTCAAATCTGAATGAAATGTACAATCCAGTTGTACATCATTAAGTCAGTTTTCTTAAATAACAATATAGGAGATTAAGTATAGGCTCAATGAATATCTCAATACTACAGCTACAGACACAGTGAAAGCCAATTTCTCTGCTAGCTTAAGACAATTGATAAATTCATGCATCACAAACCTGCGTTCAGGTCTATCATGACTGATGATCACTCACTGAAGTAAGATCTTATGAACTGATTAGCAGTGTTATTAAACAAAGCATTGCTTGCACCTAGGTCCTGGAATGAAATAGAAGCCCTAGTCCAACTAAAAAGTGTTGCCGGGTACAAATGGTGATTAACAGCTTTCGTAAAGGCAGAGTCAACAAATTAATATTCACAAGTCATTATCCTAGAAAACAAAAGAGAACAGTATATTTTCTATAAATCGGATAATGAGTCATCTATACTGTAGACAGCAGCCTCGTTGGAACTAGAGCTCATCTTGGGAGCTTTCTCCTGATAAAACGTATCTCTCATACTACATACATAATAAAGTTTCAAAAAACACATTTCTTAAACTCAAGACTATTTCAGCATTACTTTCAATATAATTATATTTGGTCTGGCTGGCCTTGTAACACCAAGGTCAAGGCTTCAGATCCCCCATGCTGGCCAGCTGCCAAAAAAAAAAGATAAAAGAGAGATAGAGAAAAAAAACAATATACTTAGATTTGGTTTTGATTTTTTAACTTAAGAGAAAAACATTTCTTAACAGTATTTCCTTAATAATCATAGTTCATGGAGACTTGAGCAAAAAAAAAGAACAGACACCCCCCACAGAACATTCCTCCTGCCTACCCAATCCAAAGCTGTGGAACTAACTCTAAAACTGTCCTTATTTGTAAACACTGCTGAGATGACTCTCTTAACGGCTGATGACAGAAGGTTTTATATATCACCAAATACGCTGTCATGATTCCTGTTACTTCCTTAACTGTTGCTTCTTTCTACAAAAAATAGATGTCTACCACCTTTTCGGTCTTCTTGTCATAATAATAGTATTTGAGTGATTTATTTCCACGTTTTATTTTTTTCTGTTTGTTAACTTTGGTGAAATTAATATAAAACTACTACTAAAGAGTATCCCTAGTTTGAGCTCTTAACTCTCCTCTTCCCAACAAACGAGGATGAAACATTCATTTTCTACACATACATATAATAATAGTTATTAGCCGCTTTATCATCTGAGGAATTGTCACCGAGGGAGCATTTAGCATGCAAATGCCTATATCAGAGCTACCTTCTTACTCAAAAGAATGCAAGCCAAGTCTTCATTAAATAGTGCCTGTTCATTTACAACACACACCAAAAATAACTGAGGATGCTATTTGAGAATACATGAGCAGTTAAAGAGCATTAAGCCATTGTTTTTGTGTCATAAACCACAATTCTAAGCTGTGTATACATTTTTATATATGTGTGTGTGTAAAGTTTCATTTATTGAATCACATGGATGCTATTTGAGAATACATGAGCAGTTAAAGAGCATTAAGCCATTGTTTTTGTGTCATAAGCCACAATTCTAAGCTGTGTATACATTTTTATATATGTGTGTGTGTAAAGTTTCATTTATTGAATCACATGTTTTTACATTGTGATGAACTTCAGCTTCAATTACCACAATGGTGTTAACACAAGTTGTAAACATTTGTTTCAACTAGAAGAGAATCGGTCGTCCTATTTATTACCATTACTCACTGTCAATTATGAAATATCTTTCTTTTCACCATTAGAGCTATACAATACTTAGTTTAAAAATATGTCATAACTCAATGAGAATCAATTAAAATAAAGCATCAAGATTAAGTGGGTTAGGGCTGGCCAATTATCTCAGTTGGTTAGAGCCCGGCCTTGTAAAACTAAGGTTAAGGGTTCAGTTCCCCGTGCCAGCCAGCCACCAAAAAAAAAAAAAAAAAACCAAAATTAACTGGGCTAGATCTACAGGATTCTGTCATTCAAATAATAAAAATAATGCTTATTAATATCTTACTACATACCATGCACAGAACCAAGAATTTCAAGTATATTAACTCAATGTCATTCATAAAACACCTCTGCGAGGCAGGCACTGTTATCGTTCTTATTTTACAAGATAGGGAAAATGACGCACCAAGAAGTTAAAGAACTTGCCCCAAACTACATAGCTAGTAAGTGGCAGATAAATGGTTCTAAGCTCATGCTCTAAATTCTAAAATAAGCCAGTTATGTCATGATGCTTCTTAAAAAGTCTCATATGAATCAAATGCTGCATATTACCAGCACCTAGAAAACTTTAATTTTAAATATAAAGTAATAGGTTTATTAAGTTATGCATATTGTAGCACTTCAGAAAGTTCATGTTAGGCACAGTCTCAAAAATATATTAGCATATAAAATGAAACTCAAAACACAGGTAACTAGCATAAATATTTTTTGTAAATTGAATACCTCTTGCTCCACCTTTCCTAATCCATTCTTTATGAAAATTTTTCACTACTGAAAGTGTTTCTTATTGTTTCCTACTTAGACTACAAGCTAGTCATAGTTTGGAAAAGAGGCTAATTGATACATTATTGAAAATGCTATGGCATATTGTACCCAGAGAACCTTTGATAAATACTAAATACTACATTGACAATGAGTAATGACAACTGAAAACAAAATTACAATGTAATTCAAAGATGAACTATGAAGCCAAAATAAAATGGATGTGAGATACATTCAAGCTGTTCTTCAGTCTTTTGAGGCCTATGGAAAAAGAAGGCCTCATTTAGGAAAAAGGAAGATAGTATTTTTGAGGTCTGGGAAAGATACCATCACTTCTGATTATCATTACAATACTAAAAACAAATTATGTAAGAAGGACATGAGGAAGGAAGGACGGACAAGCTATCTCATATAATTATTTTATTTTCAACGTATACAGAAAGTAAATGGAAAAGAGCTAGCATATTATCTGAAATTGTAGTTTTGGGGCACCCTAAGTGATTTTCTCAAAGTGTCATTTATTTGTCTCTAGTGAAAGAAATGGGTAGGAAGGAAGGACATGTTTTTAATCTATACATTTGAACTACTTTTGTACTATTTGAAAATTACTATGTGCATGTATTACCTATTATTTTCATAAAACTAAAAGTTTAAGTCTACACTCAACAAAACTGCAATATCTAGTTAATTGTACTTAGTTATTTTAAATATTAATAAATGATTAGTAAATAATTCTCAATATTCAGCATCTAAAGCAATAAGCAAAGAAAAAATATAAACTATATTTTAAAAAAACATTAAGCCTTGCCCTTTCCATATATATGTATACAGAACAGATAAACAGAAAATTAGAAATAGAAAATTTTTAGGGTAGTGAAATTATTCTCTATGATACCATAGTAGTGGATACATGTCATTATAAATTTGTCCAAACCCACAGAATGTACAACACCAAGAATGAATCCTAATGTAAACTATGGACTTTGAGTGATTATGATATTTATACACACATACATATAATGTATATATACGTGTCCTTTATATATTTTTTTATACACACACACACACACACACACAGTTATGATATTTATACACACATACATATAATGTATATATACGTGTCCTTTATATATTTTTTTACACACACACACACACACACACACACACACACACACACACACACACACAGACACATATATGTAAATTTTGCCCATGATAAAACTAGAAGAGTATACTTAGAGACACCCACATAGCAAATACAGTTTTTCTGGACACCAAAAAAATTACTGTTTTATATGGAGATACAAGAACAATTCTTTCCATAGAACACTGATGGGTAAGAAATAAGTAAATGCTGTCAAAATGTTTCTTGTTAGAGATGCAGACATGTATATTTTTCTAATAAAAAGATAAATATATATTGACAACCTCTTAAATTATCTCTACAGCACAAAATCTTTTGACCTTTGTCAATAAAAAAGAATTGACACAAAGTACGAGGGTACTTCAAAGAGTTCATGGAAAAATAGAATTAGAAGATAATACAAACCTTTCCACAAACCTCTTGTAGAACCCTCGTGTTAATTTTCTCCTAAAAAGAAAATGAAGGTTAAAAATAAAATTATCAGAAGAGCTTATCGAGGCTTTAGTTGGGGTCTGCTTTCACAAAGTAATGCATTTGGATGTTATGTATTTATTTGAAATTTCTTCAGTCTCAATCTGATTTTCTTCACTAGTGCATAACATGATGGATGCTGGTTTCTAAAGGAAGCAAACAGACCAGCCACCCGAAGAGAGGCCCCTGCACGGCCTTCCAGCCACGAGCAACCCAGCACATGGCCTGGAAGGAAGAACGGGTGGGGTAACTGAAGGCACAGCATTTTAGAAACAACTGCTTCCCTAACTCATTCTTGTCTCTCCCTTTCAAGCTCCTTACTTCCCTCCCCCTTCTCTCTCTTCTCAACAGCCTTGTCTTTTTCCCGTGTTCACCCCACTCTTCTCGTTTGACTCCTTCCATTCTCCTATCTCTCACTTGCTCTCCACTACTCTGTTCTCAAGTCTCTTTGTTCACCTCTTCCAGCATACGTCACTTATTTGTAAACTGCATCCTTCCACAAAAAGCCTTGACCTACTTCTCAGAATACATAAAAAATTGTTAGCACTTTGGCAAAAATCTAGCAGGGAAAACCATAGATACAGTAGATGAGCAAGACTAGCAAATATTAGATCTTTCGCAGTTCTCTTCACTACACATCTCATTCCCCATCGTGTCAACAATCTGCTTTTCTTTTAACACACTATTCTCTACCTTCTCATCTATTCTCCCCTCCAGCATCTTTTCTCCCCGTCTTTGTCCTTCTCTTCATCTTTATTACTCTAGTTCAATAATGTACTTTCATAATTAATCAATTGCTCTACAACCTTTCCCTTCAAATACACACAAAATCTCACCAAATTTTATCCAGAGAACATTTCACTTTCTCTCATACTTCCCCCTCTCCTTAGCAGTCCTGTAACAGAAAATTCTGAGAATGTGCCTCAAATAAAAACTCTCCTAAGATGAAAATAATAATGCACATATCAAACTTTTTAATCCATCATAAGAGATATCCATTAGGTTTGTTGAAGATATCCTTTGAAAATATTTTCCTAATCTACTCAAGTAACCCCAAAATATTTTATATTAATAATTGATTTAGAATAATTTGGCCATGATTACATTTTAGAATTCATCTCATAATTCAGTATTTTTTTCTATGCATTTAATCTGCACTAAACTCAGTAGAAGAGCACTTTTGTATACCATGCAGAATATTTTCTATTGCTCACTTTTCAATAAATGCACACAGAGGTGTAACAAGACAGAAGTCCTTCAACAGTCTAAATCGAGTTTGTTATTTTTAAGTGCACTCTGGTTTTTTAAAATTTCTTCCTGCTTTCATTATCTGTGAGTCATTTGTTATTCTTAATACCAATCAGGTCAAGATTCACAGTCCTTCTGAAGTGAACTGCTCCTCTAAAAACATTATGAATGTGTTTTTCATGATGAATTACAGGTGAACCAGCGAGTTCTACTCAAGAGCCAGGATCAGACATGCAAGTAGGCTGCAAAAATCTGATGTGCTCTTTCCACCTTTCCTGTCTCTTTCTGCATGGACAAAGTAAGAAGGGGAAAATCGCTTGACAAGATGCCAAGTGCGCCCGGGCTCTCGTGAGCGTTCTCAGCAGCCCCTCTCCGTGCAGCCCCCGCGGCATCCCAGCACTGCTGCGGCATATTACTTCTGCTTTTCTAACTTTTCCACTTCTGAGCACCATCAATTATGCACTAGAATAACAGAGGCCTGGCCAGGCAGTGTAACATAAAGGCCGATTATGACGATAAATAATTTAAACACCTGCGTGCCATGTTCCTTTTACCAGTGATAGGAGGCCCCGGGAATGTGATGCAAGTTGAAAGTCCAAGTGTACCAGAATGGCCAGCTTGGGGAGTGCAAGGGGCGCATTCACGTGAACCTCCTGTTCACTGCCCAGGGGGAAAAAGAAGCAAAAGAAACAGACTGCTCACAAGCGCATTCACACTTGCAAAAACTGGTTAAGAATCACAAAGGCCACAGATCCAAACAACTTTATTTTATTTTAATTATTATTTTTTAATGTTGGCCCTTGATCCAGCCCAGGAATGTTCAGGGAACAATATTATAGTCGTGAGTGGCATCTTGTATCTTCCAGGAAAAAAAGTTAACAATTCGATACACAAGCATTTTAAAAGAAAAGATACATTGTTTCCAAGTAAAGTCATTCAAATCTTAACAAAATTCAAACTTAGTGAGCTCTTTACCATACAATATATACATTCGTTTAATGATAAAGTATAATCGGGAGCTGGCAGGGGATTACCGACATAGTAGAGATTTCATCTAACCCCTTTTCAAACAACGCCTCTCATGTCTCAACTGTGATTCAGAAAGTCTTCAAGTCTCTTTATTAGTATCCTATTTTTTAAATTGTGATTTGAAAGCTCATAACGGAAAAGAAATTTTCATATGTTCAAAAACTGCAAAGAAAACAAGTGTATTCAGTTCAATGCCTGGGAAGTTCGAAACTCAGTTACACTGACAGTGTCTGAAAGCCAGGAAGATGTTGTTCCTTATCCACACAGACAAACTAATTTTTAAACTGGGTCTTTAACAATGTACACCCCAACTGCAAAAAAGAGATGGTATTTCAAATTGAAAAAATTCAGATAACTGCTTTAAGTCTATTGATTTCCTTTATGGAGATAATTCCCAAGGTATAATGCAACATTTGTAATGCTTAAAAAAGGTAGAATAATCCCAATAATCTATACCAGAGTGAAAGAGCAAAACTAGAAACCAGTAGAGATGTTGATAAATCAAATGCTGACTTTAAAATATATGAAATTCAGAAGCACTTAATTCATGTCAAATGATACTCAACTTCACTTTTGGAACGAGGCTTCCATTATCTAGAAATATTCCAAAATTAATCCTTAGTCTACATGAGAGCTAATATTACATTTCTAAATGCAAATTGATGAAAACTCTAGGGGGAAAAACCATTTTGAACTGTGGTTTCCAGAAGGCTTCAGGTTTAGTCATGTCAAATTAAAGGGGAGCAAAGCTTCTTAAAATAACATTCGATTTAAATCGCATCCATATGATTTAGCAAATTGATATGGCCAAAGTCAATAAATCATGACGCAGGTTTTTATTTTAATGTGTAACTGCTTTTATTTTTTTTGCTTTCAGCCAACTCCTTGTGATTTTTAATCCAAAGTTAGATGTATATTCTTGTCTAGGCAAAACAAGCTACTTCTCTCATAACGGGTCCCTGCTTTTCAATGTCAACCGACCACCAGTGAAAGAAATCATCCCCCAACAGTTCATCAGGGCACAGATCTGGCTCTGTGGTTGCACCAACATGCAATCCATTAATGGCCTTTCAGTTGGCAGCATTTGAATTTGTGGATTTTTTACCACTTTTCAGTGTGTGTAAGTGCTTCTTTTTTCTTAACCTCGGGGATTTCATTTTGTGCTGACACATACCTAAGAAGCAATCTCCATGAAACTATCCTTTTAAGGGAAGCATTTTGTGCACTCCTTAATGATGGGTGTTTAAGAGAAATGGTAATTATGATAGATTTTGAGCCTTAGGTAACAGACAGCCTCACAGTCAGAAAGTTCACTACATTTAAGACCAAACTCCTCATTAAGAAATGGAGATGTATCAATGTGTAGACACACTGACAGTTAAGCCCAGGTTAGTAAAAGCATTCATCCTTAGGATGGATGGTCTCAGAAGTGAGCCAACATTCAGCAAGGTCATGCCACTTTGCCCAGATTATAAGCAAATGAAATTTCTTGGGGACAATTAAACCTAAGGGACATTGGTCAGAAATATTATTAAAAGTATCAATGCTTAAAAAACCATTCTCTTCTTTCTTATCCTTTTTACGACTTTAACATTTTTTTGTTTAAATGACTCACTTAAACTAGCACATTAGATACTTTTCATGCTATAACTGATAATGAAATCACAGTTTCAAACAAAAGCAGTCTAAAGTTCTTAACAAATGCTAATAGTAAACTACCATAAAAACATGTTTTATATGTGTGTACATATATGTATATTTTGCATATATATTTGTGACTCATAAGACATAGTCCAGATAAACATTACTGTTAAATTGAGAAAAAAAAAAAAAAATCCTAGAACCAAGAAGCCATGACCTCAATCCCCCTCCCACTCCTTGCATGTGCGTGCAAAAGTTTTCCTGCCTAGCTTGCCTTTGTGACTCATAAGACATAGTCCAGATAAACATTACTGTTAAATTGAGAAAAAAAAAAAAATCCTAGAACCAAGAAGCCATGACCTCAATCCCCCTCCCACTCCTTGCATGTGCGTGCAAAAGTTTTCCTGCCTAGCTTGCTTGCAAAGATGGCAAACAGAATTTAATATTTCATGGAGCCCAAAGCACAAAGCATGTTCAAATTCAATACAAGGAAATGCTTTATCTCATCTTTTATAGATTAATAATCCAAAACAGAGAAACTTCAGAAAGCCATGACAAGTTTTAACCAAATAACACGGAAGTTTCTTCCAGACACTCTCAAGCTACTAATGAAATGGCAAATCTGAAATAAAGTATTTATTTATCTGTTTACTTTAAGATATTTGTTTCTAAAAGAATTGCCATATTCCATCTCATTATTTACTACAGCTAAAATAACTTGGAATATCTTATTCAATTCTTTCTCAAGAAGATCCAATCATGTTCTTGAATAAGGATGGCATAAACCATGTATACTGCATAACAACACTTCCTGTTAGAGCTAAGCCCCAGGAAGGCTGCCTAAAAGGTAAAGAGTGAAACATGGGCAAATACAGTCCCATAATAGCCAGCTGTGAAGGTTACAAGGTTCTGGCAGGGGACTGGCATGCTGATACTGGCAGTAATCTGTAAACCATCAGAAAAGACCATGAAAAGTATTCAGTGTTTTATAAATATTTGAGAGCAAAGCAAGCGTTCCTGGTTTAAATCAACCAAATTTTAAACTTTTTGGTTTTATAAGAACATCCTACTATAAATCTTTCTAAAATTTGCCTGCTTTCTGTTTATTTTACTTTACTCAGGCCAGTAATGACCATGACAAAAATCTAAATGCTGAACTAAGCAAAGATTCTATCCCTAAATTTTGTGTGGGAGGCTTAAATTTCTTCTATAAAGCCAACGACAGTAAATGAGTTCACTACTGGTCACTTTCTTTTTCATAAACCATAACCAAAAAGTAAAATCTTTATAGAATTTAAAGGAAATCGGAAGTCCAGAAAAAACAAGATTACAGCCATGTTCTCTCCAATCTTTAATCCACCCCCAAAAGACTTTTGGTTAAAATAAGTCCTTTCAATTCAGAATATTTAGAATGACAAGAGAAGTCCTGTGACTCCAGCCTGCTTCCAGCATCTGTCAAGAAAATCACAAACCTAACTCTCAATTCATGGGAGAATGCTAACAGGAGATGAATAATGCTTCAGAGGGAGAAAGCATATTATTAGAAAGGTTCAAGACCAAATATTCAGAGAGAGCTGCAAGGCACTTTTTTTTCTTTCTTTTCTTTTTTCTTTTCAAACAAGAGTTATTGAATTAAAAATATATAGAGATAAAGAACAAGTTATTTTTAGTTGAAAAATCTTCAAAATATAAGAGAATTTTATACATATATATGTATAAAGTTTAAAGCTTTTACAGAGAAAAAAACTAAGCTCATCATTTACCTTTTTTAGGTCACTTTTGCATTTCAACTACTTTTAATCATAAACCACTTTTAAGGAAAGTTCCTGCTTTCTAATGCACAAAAGAAATCTTATCAAAGATACTCAAAATAGCTACCACATGATCTCACTTAATATAAAGTGTAGTAAAGTAGAACTCATAGGAACAGAGAATAAAACAGTTGTTGCCAGAGGCTGGGGAGTGGAGAGATGTTGGTCAAAGGACACACGATTTCAGTTCGAGTGAATACATTCAAGGGAATACATCTGTTGTATATCATGGTGACCACAATTAATAACAATGTATTATATACTTGAAAATTGCTAAGAGAACAGACTTCAGGCATTCTCACCACACAAAAAAAAAAAAATGTGAAGTAATGCATATGTTAAATACCTTGTTTAGCCATTCTACAATGTATACATATATAAAAACATCATGTTGTACACCATAAATATATATAATTTTTACCTGCCAATTAAAAATCAATAAATAATGAAAAAAAATTTTAATAAAATAGGGTAAAAAAGATACTCATGTGATAAACTGTAGAATACTGTAGAAACATATAGACTGCACTACAGGTAGTAAGAATTCAGCCTTCAGTTATGAAGGTGTTTCATTTAAATCACAACATATGACTTTGCGCATTTACCACTCTCCTACTTTTCTCCATCCCCTATCCTCATATACAGAAGAATAACCAACATCAATTGAGATTTTAAAATATGGGGTTATAATTCACATTTTCTAGAACACTACTAGTTTGAAAAAAGCAGGGGAAGGGCAGAGAAATAGCAGCATTCATTTGGTAAATTTACTAATAGGACATACACCTACTTAGGAGGTTAGCAGAGGCAGCCTGGAGAAATGCTTAAGAGCACAGCCTCTGGAACCAACTGCCAGGGTTTGTAATCCCCATTCTGCCACTTTCTAATGGGTGTAACAATCGTCTACATACCACTTAATTTCTCTATGCCTTGGTTTCCTCACCTGCAAAATGAAGGTGGCAATAATAGTACTTACCTCACAGGGTCATTATGCAAATTATGACAACATATGCACAGTGCTTGAGAAGAAACTTGCACACAGAAAGAGCTGTGTGATTTTTTTTTCTTAAGCCTGTTGTGCAGACTACAAATGTAGTTAAGCACAGTGTCCAACTCAGCAGAGTGGTAGCCAGTAATAGTATTTTTATACTAATTGCACAGGTTAAGAAGAACAAGGTTTATATTTATTAGCACCTTTATAAACAGTGAACAAATAAATAAACAAGCATCCAATTTCACTTATTGACTATCAAAGAAATGTGTACTAAAATAGCTTTTTCTTTTTATTAAATTAGATACTTTAAAAAAAATAAATCCCAGTGCTGGTAAGAATATAGTGAAACTATAAAGCAGTCTGGCAATATTACCTAGAATTATATAATGTTAA
>NW_007726935.1:140562-173318 GCF_000696425.1 Galeopterus variegatus
AAAAAAAAAAAGTTACTTATGTGCCACTTATGTTATAAAAAACTGAAAATGATATATGCGTGTCTAATAATAAGAAATAGTAAGTCAGTATTTCAAAATACAAGGGTACTTCAAGAAGTTTGTGAAAAAATAGAATTGAAAGATGATACAAATCTTTACACAGACTTCTTTAAGTACCCTTGTAGTCAAGAGGCTTGGGATATGCCTCATATAACTAGATTCCCCTATCTTGGCCTGGTCAGTGGTTATTCATATATTAAGCACACTGAGAGGCTCCGACATAATGCTATTTCTTTAATCCAGCATTTCCCAAACATATTGGGTAACAGCAACTTTGGGGAGGGGGCATGTTTCCTATTCAACTACAGTGTCATGGAACAGAATGGAAAAATATGGGTTAAGTAAGTAACGGTTAATCTTGATGAAAATATGTGCAGTCATTAACAAGGATAGTTTTCAGTATTATACAGTCTGCTTCCAACAACATAAGAAAAATACTCATTATATCACAGTAAGAGGAAAAATAAAGTTAGACTTAATCAGTTAATTATTAGCCAAGCATATGAGAAAAGCACAAATGGAAATATCCTAACAAGAGTTGTAGAATTATGTGTAAATGTTTTTGTAATGCAATGCTACTTCTATAGTGAAAACAACTTCATAATAATAGTAAAACCAATGTGACTTAGAGATATCAAGTCCCATATTCTGTCTTCCTGATTTGGAAGTATAGTTTATCTGGTTGTTACTTTAATAAGGCCTGAGGGGAGAATCCTTACTGAAAGTGACCTATAACAAGAAAGTAGAAAACAAACAGAGCGATCATTCAGTTTCGCCAAAGGAATACAGGGAGGCAGCCAGCCCTGTCAATTTGAAAGAGGCTAATGAAACATTATCTGCAGGTGAGCGGACTGTCTCACAGCATTACAACTCCAAGCTACAAATGATTTCCTCACCACAATTCAGATACTCTGAAAGACAAATGAGAATGCTGCACATACAAGGTCAATCACAAACCTCCCAGACAACCTGGGTGTCTCTTCTTCCTCAGGAGAAGATGACCCGCGGCACTGTTGGACGAACTCTAGCAAGCCCACCAGCCACTTATATTTATTACTGAGCTCAAATTTTAGCAACCTGATATACATCCTTATTCACATTTTATATAAATAAAATGTATGTAAAAATAAAGTTCACAAATGCTTTGAAAACCGATTTTCATTGTGTTGGAGAAAATAAATAAACTCCAATTTCCAATCTTTATCATTGTTTGATTAAGGTTATTATAGTTTCAG
This sequence comes from Galeopterus variegatus, assembly GCF_000696425.1. Taxonomy (NCBI): domain Eukaryota; kingdom Metazoa; phylum Chordata; class Mammalia; order Dermoptera; family Cynocephalidae; genus Galeopterus; species Galeopterus variegatus. Next base: position 141,858 of record NW_007726935.1, read on the forward strand.
GAAACACTATACGAGAGCATGGTAGGCTGTGAACTATGGGGTGAGAAAAACAAAAAAACCTAATCAATAATGGGCAGTTCACTTTTATCTATGAACTTAGTTAATATACCACCTGTAGAGGTTTACTTAGATCATGATTTTACTTGATGCAATACATTCTATTTAAAGATTTTCTTTTCTTTTTATGACCTAATGATGCATTTAATTTTTAATTAAATTTCATTTTAAAGTATAAAGAGCATGCATAAAAGCCAAAGCAAGTGTGCAGCATCTGTTCATTGCATCTGCACTCACTACCACAAAAATTAACCTTAATCTAAAGAGGCACAAATGGGTTTTTATGCCATCAGGAGGCCCAAGTATTTAAAAATCAATGACTGTCCACCCAGACAAAGAACAGCTGTTTCCTAATATTCCAGCTCCACATTGAGCCCATGCTGAACACAACGACTAGCCTAAAACTGCCCACACTCTGATTTTCCCCAGCTGACACTGTCAGAGAGGGACACTACCTAAAGCCATGAACTGGATTAACTGGAGACAAGGCAGAGCGGGCTTGGCCCAAACAGATGGCATTTTGAGAGGAACCTTCTATCACCAACACTCAATAATTTAGTAAAATCATAATCATTCTTATTCCCTGTTTTCAGAAATCTAATTGAGACAATTTACATACTGTTCTAAAAAGGCCAGGGAAGGGAGGTGAGGAAATTGGGGAGATGTTTGTCAAAGGACACAAAACTTCAGTTACATGGAAGGAATAAGTTGAAGAGATCTATTGCACATTATGGTGACATATTAATCATACTAAACTGTGTGAAAATTGTTAGGAGAGTAAATTTTAAGGGTTCTCATCACAAAAAAAAATGTTAAGTATGTGAAGTAATATATATGTTAAACAGTTTGATTTGGCCATTCCACAATGTATGCATATTTCAAACATATTGTACACAATGAATATATATAATTTTTACTTGCCAATTAAAATTTTTAAAGGCCAGGGAATGTTGAGAGTACACCTATTCTCAACCCTCTAAAACAGGGGTTTTCTCCTTGGAACCCAATGTGACTTCTAAAGAATGTCACAGACAGGAGAAGATCACCATTTAATCAGATACTTAAAGCATTCTCTAAAATATGTGTGCTTTCACTTTCCTGAAAAACATGAAGCCAAGAAGTTGTGGAGAGAGAAGGAAAAGTAACTTGTTTGCAAAATGAGAAGAAAAAAAAAGATATAGGAGTGGCCATAGTTTTTAAAGGAAGTTCCTTGGCACACTAGGACTTTCTAGGAATTCTTTCAGGGACCAAATAATTCCATGGGGGAAAATCTTAGAAATCATAAATGAGAAAAGTCCTGTGTTCTGTGTGACATCTAAAGTGTCATTTTATCTCCTATTTTCCCCACCTGAAATAAAAAAATTTAAAAAACTAATCTAGATGATCTTGAAGACTCCATGTGGTGCCATCTTTATATAGTTTTCCTGATCCACTTTCAGAACTAAATTTTAAAAAACACACACTGGGACAAATTACTAGGTAATATAAAAACTATTAGGAGGCCCTCAAAAGAATTCAGAGGCAATAACACATTTGTCTTCTAACACCGATGCACCCTGCACCAGGTGACTTCCAATAGGCTTAGCCCTTTAAATAACACCTCAGTAAATCTAACAAATGAAGTCAACATCTTGCCATGTTAGTGTCCCCACTGTGGAGGGGTCCCACCACGGGGGTTCTGATAAGCACTGAACCATGTGACTTTCATTGTGGCAATTCTGGCTGGTCATAGATTCAAATCCAGCCATTTAAGGGAGACAAAGGTGGGCTTTGACTACACAGAAATCCATCCCTCTATTGACTGCTTCCCAGCCTATCTTTCAGCTCTGTGGCCTCCCTGCTTCAATGATCCACTGTCTGCAGCACATCCTGGGGTACTGCCTGCACCCAACCATCTGGACCCCCAAAAGTGCCCATGGTCCCAGCCTGAATGGTGATTGTCTCCAGAAGCGCCTTCACTGTGTTTCAAGCATCACGATTTATTAAAATCCCGAAGGGAAGTAATCCCTGAATGCCTCTAAAAGATCTCCAGCTGCTACCGTTTATGAAGTAGGCTTGACAAGTGAGGCGGAGGACAAGAGGGGGGAGCGGGAAGGACGGGAAGAGAGAAGAATTTAGACAAGGGCAAGTTATCCAAACAGAACCCCCATCAAAAAAGACTCATATTTTATCAGCTTAAGCTTTCCCGCCTCCTTTCCCAAAGGTACTTCCCCCCTCAGCTCTCATTAATTTTTCTTTATAGCTGTCTAGTTTCTTTAAAATAATAATAATAATAATAAAGGCAGCACATAGCTAGAGAAAGTCCATAAGTGTGTGAAAATTAGAAAGACTAGCCTGATGAATTACCTAGAAACTACTGAATATGTCTTCCCCAAAAAATCAGGGAGGAAAATGTTTTTTCATGGAAAAGAATTAGAGTAGCTCTTAGTATTTGTCTCTCCCTTCTCCATTCTTTTGAAAAGGTCTTTTCATCCCATTAAGCTAAGCTGATTAATAAAAATTCAGCAGTTTGACCATGGATCCTTTAGAAGTGGTGATACAAGCTGAAAGATGCAGGCGGAAGGTTTTTTGCTGGAGAATATAAGGGGGAGGACTTCTTAAACCCACTGTTGTCATCCTCCATTAGAGATAGTCACCTTGGCTCAGATTCATCAGACAAACGCTATCTTGCTACCTGTTATCTTCTAGTAACCTTCAGAAAAACTTTAGTTCTTCCTTAAAAATAAAAAGAAGAGCAAAATAAACATTATCTAGAACAAAATAATAAAACAAAAAGGAAAAATGAAACTGGAAAAAATTACAATAAGAACATTTTGCTTCATTTAAAAAATTATTTATTCAGGGCCGGCCCTGTGGCGCACTGCTACAGTGCGCCGCTTGGGAGCGTGGCGGCACTCCCGCCGAGGGTTCGGATCCCACATCCAGACCGGTTCCCGCTCACTGGCTGAGCGAGGTGCGGGCGCAGCACCAAGGTTTGCGATCCCGTTGCCGGTCCCAGTCTGGTACGGGCGCGACACTGAGGGTTGCGATCCGTTGCCAGACACGAAAAAAGACAAAAAGGAAAAAAAAAATTATTTATTCAAATTAGTGAACAAAACATAGTCTATAGGAATAGAAGTTTTATTAAGGAGAAAAAGTAATTTTATCTAGAGAAATCTCAAATGTAAACAGAACATTGTACTTTTTGCTGTAAAGCAAAACAAACAGATAAATCCAGTTATTTTTTCAGGAATAACTGCTTATTTTGTGATCCAAAGATACCTTTGTTAATTACCTAGTTATTACCCGAGACTTAGATACTCAATCAAGAGTTAATAACTGAATTTCCTCAACAAATTTTAAATGACACTTCTTTACTCTTAAAAATGAAAGAAATCTGTCAGTTATATGTCATGACTTGCAGATGGTTTCAACTTTTCAGGCATGAGTTAAATTCATCCAGAAAAAAATTATGAAATACATATTATATGAAAAGCTACAAATAAGGAGACAGAAAGATGAGTAAATACTAGCCACCTTAAAACTGCATAACACTAAACTGTTCATTTGTGTTTTATCCAAAGGATTTTTCCCAGCTGACTAAATTAAATGTATACTACCATTCATAATATTTTGTTTAGAAGTCCCCCTAAGTGGCATTCACTACGCATATATTAACAACTCTACCAAATTTACTTTTATCAAATTATGTGTGTAACTGTTTTTTGTTTGTTTTCCGTCCTTTTTTTTTTTTTTTGTGACTGGTAAGGGGATCGCAACCCTTGGCTTGGTGTCGCCCGCACCACACTCAGCCCGTGAGCACACCAGCCATCCCTCTATAGGATCCGAACCCATGGCGGGAGTGCCACTGTGCACTCAAGCGCTGCACTCTACCGAGTGCGCCACGGGGCCGGCCCTGTGTGTAACTGTTTTAATGCTATCTTAACCAGTCTGTCCACACTATATTGAATTAAGTTTTATAGTCAGTTTGGTTCTATAATTAAATTTGCCCTAAAACACTAAAGCAAATAAATATTTTTATCTGAATCTCACTTCAAAAGAATTGGGGGAGGGGGCATTATTTTTACTTTACTCATTATCGTACAGATATTGCTTATACTTAAAGTCATCAAGTCTTTACAAAATAGTCCCCAAATGTTTGAAAGAGTTAAGCATTTTTAAAGACGCAATTCTTAATCTGAAGATTGCCAAAACAAAAACAACAGCCATACAAGGCTCATTCTAAACCCTGAGCCAATTAGCTATTTACTTATTACTGTTTTCTCCAGATAAATGCAGAGGATTCAGTACCATTAAGAAAGCCAAACTCGTTTGACCACACATTCCTCGTGGCCTGAAGCCTGTCACCTGTTTTGCCATCATCAATCCATCTTTCCAAATAGCTGAGAGGTTGAAACCAAACAATGCAGCTGAAAAAAACAATGAATTAAGATCTATTTACACTTCTGCTGTGAAGAATACTCAGGTTAGCTGTGGCTTCCAATTAGCAAATAATAAAAATGACTTAACTAAAGCAAAGCTCCTTTTCTATGAAATGCAAGATGATCAGAATCTAAACAGATGCCATATGCTTAGTATCTAAGGTGTAGGTCAAAGGGTACAAATTTACAGTTATATAGGAGGAATGAGTCTAGAGCTCTAATGTACAGCATGAGGGCTATAATTAGTAATATTGTTTTGTATACTGAAAATTTGCTAAGAAAGTAGATTGGATATGCTAATTTGCTTGACTGTAGTAATCATTTCACAATGTATAATATAAAAACATCAGGTTGTAAACCTTTAATATATACAATAAACACTTTTTACAAACTTTAAAAGATACTGTATACTTAAAAGCATTATCATTCTCATATTTTAAAAATTCTACAAAGAACCTATTATTTGCCAAGACCTATGCTAACTATGTTAAATACAAAGATTAACAGTCATTGATTTTGATACCAAACAGATTAGAAGAATCTGGTGTAAATGTCTGCAGTGAGATGGGACAGTTATTACTGAAGATACTAAAGAGTAATGGGGGAGGGCACTGATTAAATATGTTGGTGCTAGTTCTTCCTTTTGAGTTCCTGGGTCTCCCTGTAAACACCAAGACAGGAAGGTCACACACATTCACTCATATTGTGCATATCATATTGAAAGAGGTAGCTCTTGAGAGAACGTTAAACTGCTTCTAAAAAAATATTTATGTGGTGGGGTAGGGGGATACTGCCAGTGGGTACTGTCACTGAAAGTGGTTCTTAAGATAGAAATTTCTTGATTCCAAAGAAATGCAAAAAATCTTATTGAAAAAGATTCATCGCATAGGATTTTTCTGTCAAGTACAAACATCCAGCATCAGTTCTACAAGTTTCTCCAGAAACAGTATCTTATTATATAAATTCCACTGGAATCGGAACTTTTGAATATGATTATCAGCACACTGCAGGCAACTAATAAATATGTTTAAATAAAACATCATATAAAAACATCTATGACATGCATAAAGCCCCTATAAATACAAATTGTTGACTTTTTTCCAAAAAGATCATCTTTGTGATGTTGTCACACTGATAACAATATAAACAACAAGCAAATGACACAGGAGTACAGAAGATAATGTAAAATGCAGTGTATGTATATACAGTACTTTAAAAAGCAAAAGATTTTAACGATCTGAAGAGAAACCAGATTACATATACATACAGTGTTTAAATAAAATGAATTATTCTGCACCTTAATAATATCAACACATTTCAATCTTACTAAATTCTGGAAATTCAGGTACCAGACACTCAAAAACTTTTCAGTGTAAATATACAGCTATTATATACACTTTCTTTAGCATCTTACAATTGCATCGCAGATACAACGGTCTACAATAGATTAATAATAACTCAATATATGTAAAAGAGAAAGTTTAAAATCATAGTCCATAATTAACCTCATTATTATAATGAGCTCTGATTTTAAGAATGTCTTTCAATGAAAATAACTATATTGCTAACTAGAAATAAGTTACTAAAATAAGCCTACTTTATTCATTCTGATAACCAACAATCAAAGATTATAGAATTATAAGTTAATGAGGGGGGAAAAAAGTAGATTCTACAAAAGTTAAATTTGGATTCTTAGCAGATTGCTTTTATTACATAACAAGAAAATGAAAAGCATTAAGTTCTTGTACAACAAATTACTGAATGCAGAAACAGTGGCAAATACACATTCTACTGTCAGTAATGGCTGCTGATCACAAATCAATCAACTTGGATGAGAAGAACTAAGGTAACTGCGATTAGTCCACTGAAAACCAACACTACCACAAGAAATGGTGTGAATCTAGTCTGATCTACCTATGAAACTGATTAGGAATGATCTGACTAGAAACTGACAAGAAAATAGACCCTGAGAAAATAGACGCTGAAGTGGGCCAGGCATCTGCTCTGTAAAAATAAATGAGTTCTGTAAACAGGACTGTCCCATGCAAAGCAGGCACAGAACAGGTGAATTAGACAATAATTATTCATTTCTGTTTATATACCTATCTCTACATTTGACGCAAATGCACTTAATTACTTACTTAAAAATTTATTTGATTTTCTGGCTGAATCATTCTTTCTTGCAGAGAAATGGCATCCTGGAACTTATTCTAAAGGTTCAGTATGTCTTGTCCACTTAGTTTTTCACTGATTATTAAAGCAATTTTTGAAATGTTCATTTAATATGATAGTTTACCATGACATTCTTTATACATTTTTAACAATCGTAAATGAAAAATATGTGTGTAAATTTATATGAGCCATATCAAAAACTTGGATAAAAGATTGTGACAGTGAAGTCATATGAATATAACTATGGTCAAGATTCATATTGTATAACTGTATGCTGAATTCCAACACTTACACATTTACCCAGTTTTTAGAAGTCTTCCTTATTCTACTTCTTATCTCCTCCCAAAGGCAAAGGAAAACCAAACAGTTTCAGTTAATCAACTTAGGGTAGATTTTTTAGCTGTGAATTGAAAATTTTGTTTTATTCTAGGTTCTTTTTCTTCTTCTTTTGGAGCATTTAGATTTTTTAAAACTATTCTTAATTTTTAGAACCAATCTAAATTGAGAGTTTAATCAGATGTGATTCAGTGGAGATCTCCCTCTGTCAAATTTTAGGATTCAACTCATCAAGTTCAATAAGGGTGTCTGGGTAGTTTGGGTAGTTGATACAAGTCCTACATTATTTTTCTTACCAATTAACTGTAACTTCAGTGTGGTTTTTCAGATATAAATCCTTAAAGTCATGTTTGGAAGCAAAATAGAAAAAAAATATTCTTTAAAAACATCTTCAGTGACATGGTTGAAAGTAAAAAAGAAAAATCCATGTGTTCTCTTCAAAAGTGTACATATGTTGTAAATTATATATATCAGTTCCTCTGAACTGATAAAACAAAATGAGGGGGGTGTTTATATGTTTTAACCAAAGACGTTAAAAAAAAGCTGATAGATTCATGAAGTTGAAAATGACCTCCCAGAAGACAACAATCTCCTCATTTCACAGATGAGGACACTCAACTTGACCAAGGTTAAGGGACTTGCCCAAGGTCAAAAAGTTAAATAGTGTCAAGGCCTTGCCACATCTCAGATCTCCTGAGTCAGATGCTCTCGCCTAAGAGATCAACAAATTCGATCACCCTTGTAAAGACTAAAAACAGAGTCCCAGAGCAATTGATGCTTTGCTTAAGGTCAAATATCTAGTTGGTAGAAAAGAAAAAATGATATCCATATCACCTGACTCCAGGCCTTAGTAATTTTTTAAAAAGATATTTCACCTTTCAAACTAATAAAATCAGAAAGGAGAACTTTCACACAATTAACACGAGTTCAATTAGGTTATCAAAACATTTTGCAATAGACAGCCAATAAAATGACATGAAGAGAGAAAATCTATGGGTGTACAAAAGTTAATACTCAAATGATTAATTCTCCAAATTAATGAATTATAATAATAATGAACACCTACATTTCATTGAGAAAATATTAAGCACCAGGCATTTGTCATGCATTTACTTTCTCATTGAAATCATCGCAATTTTGCAAATTATACATCCTTTCTATTTTACACAAGTTAAAACTGAGTCAGAGAAAAGAGGCAGCATTTGAACCCAAGTCACCCCAACCCCAAAGTTAGACTATGCTCCCTTTGACCTATCTCTGTATCATTTAAAGATTTTTTGTACACAAAAAGTAATGACAAAATATAGAGATCCATTCAAAAATATTGATTAACAGCTAACATTTATTGGCCACATACTATGTTCCAGGCATTGTTCTAAGCTTTACATTTAATAATACATCATTTAATCATCACAATAACTCTATCGGACAATATATTCATATTTCCATATACAGATAAGGATGAAAAATGAAACGGTTGAGTAACTTGTCCAGTACCACAGCAAGTAGCAAGTGGACGAGCAGAAGTGTACCCAGACCCTACTTCAAACTCAACCACCACAGGCTAGCCCTTGGGTGTAGTGGTTTTGCATGGAAACCACACTATCTGACCTCAAGAATCTTATAATCTAGTAATGGGAAGAACAGAAGACATGCAAAGATGCAGATAGCACACACAAACTACGGTATTATTCATATACCAGTATTATTCATATAAACAACTAAACTAGAAGACAGGGAAACAAGTTCCACGCAGAGGTACAAAGAGCTGTGCGTGAGGGATCAACCACCGGATGGATGTTTCCAGGTACACTATTCCACTAAAGACCTGGGTTAGTCTGGCAAAGCAGACGTCCATAACGAATAAAGTGCCAAACCTCTTTCTTCCTCCTACCTGTGGTCTCTCTGGAGATTAGGTGGGAACCTGATCCACTCATATCCTATAGGGAGAGTACTGTTTTGGAAACTAGTCAGGAATAACTTACTGGCTGTAAAGTTAATCTGTAAACTGTGAAGCTATAGGGAGAAAACTTCTGCGAAGCAAGGAAACAACAGGAAGGGAAAAAAAGATGCGGGCGGAGGGATTTAGGACACTAAAGAACAACACACAGTCAATTCAAGTGTGCATATATCGTTCCTGATAGCTTAAAAAACAATTATTTTCTGCTCAAAATGTGTTTATTGCAGAGTAGACAATATCTGCATTTAAATTTTTAAAGTAAATCTACGTTGCTATTATTCAAACCAAAATCAACTTAAAGTGCAAAAATTTAGATTAGATACAGGGGGGAAATTTTCTGACTGTATGATTGTTAAATACTAAAACTTCTGTTCAAGAAGTATCCAGAATTTCTCCTGAAAGTCCTCAAAAACAGCTCTATACTTGCCCTCAGGAATCAAGCTTACCGGATTGTGGGGCAGGAGGGCCGGCTGGGCTGTGAAGTCCCCAGCAGTCCCATTGTACGTACACGTGGCCTGGAGATTAGCTCCAGAGATCGAGTCCACAAAACATTTAATCTCTGGTTGTGCTAATTATTTGCTGTGGGTGCCACAGTTGTGTCTTGCTACCTCAGCCCATTAAATGCTCAACAAGGAGGATTAAGAAAGATGCATTTTAATGTCCCTTCTATATTAGCACACAGTCCTTATCATTCTACCGTGCTTCCACAGAAATTCTGCGCACAGTCACTCTTCGACATTTCACTGAGTTCTGTTAAACACTCCACATAGCCCAGCTGAGTGGTTAAAGGCCTCTTACTGGCCAAGTGACCTTCAGCTAGTTAAAGTATGTAAAACTCAATTTTCACATCTGTGTAACACAGATCATTATAAAACTGCCCTCACAAGAGCTCTTGTCAGAATTCTTAAAATGGGGGCCGGCCCGGCCGGCGCTCCTGCCGAGGGTTCGGATCCCACATCCAGACCGGAGGCTCACTGGCTGAGTGAGTTGCGGGGGCAACACCGAGGGTTGCGATCCCGTTGCCGGTCCCGGTCCGGTACGGGCGTGACACTGAGGGTTGCAATCTGTTGCCGGTCACGAAAAAAGACAAAAAGGAAAAAAAAAAAAAAGAATTCTTAAAATGATTATTGTGAAGTCTGTAAAGCACTGTGCTCAGTATACAGTAAGTGCTCAATAAATGGGAGGTATATGAGTCAATTCCTACAGGGGCACAAAAGCACTTCCATGGCCTATAAAAGCAAAAGTGAGTCCCTTCCACAGCATTGCTCCTACTTGACCTGAATGAATGCCAAGGCCTGCGTTCTAACTCTGGGGGTTTAGAAAATGTGACTTGGGGCCAAAGGGGCCTCACAGCTCTCTCAGAAACCCAGGAATAGAGGCAGGCAGAACCCAGACCCCAATCTCTCCAACATACAACCTAATGTTTATTTGGTGGTTTTTGGTTTATTTTTCTGTTTCACATATTGTTTGTGCTAATGATATTTGTAAACAATGGTTTTGTAGCTAAAAACGTTTAAAACTGCTTGACTTCATAAGTCAGAGAAACAATTCAAATATAATAAAGCACCCCAAGTTTTACCTGGAAATATTAAAATCGTCATGATTGTTATCATCCAACCACCTAGCCAATTATAAACTAAGCCTAATTGGAAGATCTTCAACATTTACCAGTATTCAGTTGTATTTACAAAGCAATTAAACAGTGGCTAAGATATAACAGTGCAGAACAATTATAATACATATTAGGATCCTGTTAATCCATCTACTGTAAAGAATAATGCATCATAATGACCCTTCTTGATACTAAAAATATACCACGTACATGTGGGGGTAGGAGGTATATGGGAAATTGCTGTACCTTCCTCTCAATTTTGCCATAAATGTAACACTGCTCTAAAGACATAAAATCTTTTTTTAGATGAAAAATAATAATATAGCATTACATTGACTCTCTATAACATGGCCAACCCACCCTTCTGGCAGCTCATGCATCAGGTACTTTCACCAGACCCCTTTCACTTTGAATAAACTACTTTCTGTATATTCCCCAAATCCATGCACAAGGTCACAGCCAGCAGGCCTTTGCTCTGGTTGCCAAGAATTCCTGGAATATTCTTCTACTACCCTCCTCCCCATCTCCAACTATTAAAATCATATTCATCATTCAAGGCCTAGACTAAATTATTCCTCTTCCAGGAAGTATTTCCTGATACCCCTGAACACATGTGCTTTCTCTCTGTTCATAGCATTCTCTGCTTAATTGTGACATTATTTGTTCTAATATATTAGTGGTCTGAGTGAAGCAGAACGATTTGATGACTGCCTTAGCAATTAATGGATTTTCTAACTGTCCTGGTATGTGCCTGCATGTGGTCTTTAGCATAGATATGTTCACATCAAGGATCAGACTATGAATTTAAAGGGATGCTTACAATATCAGTGGAAATGAATAACAATCCAAATATGCTATTGATTTTGCTGTGTATTTATTAAAAAACACTTTGCAGTCAAGACACATGAGAACTTCTTTTTTAGGATATTTACTTTTCCAGTTAGTAAATGTACCAGGATGGTTTTCACTAAAACATAAGTCAGCCAGCTGTTTGTTTGGGTTCTTGAAATGAATGGTAAAAATACAGACAGCTTTTACTCAAAGTTCTCCACTTTAAACAAGGGAATCTGTTCCATATTTAAATGATTTAATTTTCTTTTTTTTTTTTTTAAAAAAAAAAAGCTTAAATTTTTCATATAGTAAGAACATCTCCTCTTCAGAACTTCAGAACTTTCATTTCAGATGGTATATGGTTCTCCCTCACCTATCTGACACCACAGGGATGCCAAAGCACTTAGGAGACCCAAGAGAGTGTGTAATCCGAGATGACAGCTAAAGGAGAGAATGCTGACAGAAGCATCAGAACAGGTATCAAGGAGGGAAAAGTAATATTCTGGATTCCAGGTTTACCCCTTATCTTTCTCCAGAGTTCAGCAAAATGCTACATTTCATGTCTCCTTGAGAAGACAGCATCACTGGCATGAAGGTTTCACTCAGAGTCGAGCTGGACCCACCAAGACAAACAGCTTCATGGACGTTAAATGTCTCTGAAACAGACAGGACGGCCAGTGCTTTTGCACTTCAGTCTCCTAAACTCTCTGTAACCCAGCATAAGCTCCTGCTGGCTTTCTAGTCGGCTTCCTTTTCCTCTAGATGGTGCATTTACGAGTTCAGCTGTGGGCCCTGTTAATTTCCCTCCACAGCCTTTCTCCTCTTCCTAACACATGCATACTTGAGCCTGCTCTGGAGAGCTGACTAAGGAGAAACAATAGGCGGCTTTGAGCAGGGCTCAGCCCCAGACCCAGTCAATATTTACTTCAGTTTGGAGCCACTGTTTTAAAGCTCCTTCTAAGCAGAACACAACAGTGGGGAGTCCCCAGAGGTTTCTAGATTTTATTTTAGCAAGAGGGAAGAAGAGTGTAGAGATAGAGTAAATAGATTACAGTCCAAACCACTTTCTCAGAGAAAATAAGGGAGGATGTTCAACAAAACAGGTTAGACTTTCAATACTAATTAGCAATTTATAACAAGAAAAACCAATTGCCTTCCAACACTAATTATGGCAGTCTTAAAACTCCCTATCAGGCTGCATTGCAAATCCACTTAATGTGACCCCTGTATATCTTGTGAGCAGGGCCTTGATCCTATCAACCACCCAGAGCTTGCCAATGTTTACCTACTCTGCCCAGAATGGCAATGCAAGGTCCCTATATGAAGTTAACCCAAACTCCATGAAGTCCAAAACAGATCTTATGTATACCACCAATTCAAGTGTGTCCTAAAATGAAGTTGTGATTAACAAACCCCATGAATTAAGAGAGTGCTGTGATAAATACGATTGAGTGTGCCTGCTATCTTGGCAACAGACCAGGAAGGCTATATCCATGGCTTTGAAGAAACTGACTGTAAAAAAAAAAGTCACAAACACTATTACCGCTGGTGAAAGTGGCTTACTGCGGTACAGCAGCTTGGCAACAGACCAGGAAGGCTATATCCATGGCTTTGAAGAAACTGACTGTAAAAAAAAAAAGTCACAAACACTATTACCGCGGGTGAAAGTGGCTTACTGCGGTACAGCACGTGGGAGATGAGGTGGATAGTTGGGTCTAATACTATATTAGAGTTAATGGAGTTTTCCCATGGGTCTACATTGCCTTTTGTTGTCATAAATGTAGAGATACTCTATTAAAAATAAAGTTACTTAATCGTAAGCATTTTTGTATTTGCCCAGTTGATTTAATTTTTTTTTTAAGGTAAACTATCATAAAACTAACCCAAAATGACAATTGAGAAGTTTTACTAACATGATTAAGGCCATATAAAATTACTAAAGATTTTTGTTAGATACCTAAAGAAATTCATAGTAGTCTGCTGTAACCAATCATAACATTCATTATTCCATTCAAATCAATAAGTAGACTTTGTTCCTTTTGCTTAAAGACCTAACTATACATTTCATTCACATTTTATAACATTTTCATAAGGACAGAGCCAAATGATCTGAAAAGTTTCATAAGAGAGAAACTGAAGATTTGCGACCACCCAAAGTTAATTCTACTTTTTAACAACCTCAGTGTTAAAGGGCAGATCACCATCTTCTATATTCTAAACAAGTAAAATAAATTGACATAATTTAGCCTTTCACAAAGAGAAATGAAGAGAATTCAAACCATCCCTCTCTCCAAAAAATATGAGGCAAAATGTAGTATGCTAGGATTGGCTTGTTCTATTAAGTTTGTCTAAATTCATCAAATGCCCTCTAATATGTTCAGCTCTAATCTTTACTACAGTGTTTACCATATTAATAAAAGTTAAATAACTAAAATGGAATCATTTCAACATCTTAAGGAATTACTGGACGGCTATATACTGAATTCGGCTTTCATGAAAAGAAAATCAACCTGCTTTCATGAAAAGAAAATACTGAGTAATTCTGGCTGAGAGGAAGTCTCTGGCTGATATTTTTAAACTGATGTACAAGGCTAGAGAAATTATTATTTTTTTTAAGAATACGAAGTGTCCATAAGTAAGTCATCAAAATTTAAACTTCTTGACTACCCTTTTGCCAAGAAAGGAAGTCTGGAACAGGGGAGGGATTGTACCCATAAATCATTCATCAGACATGGAATCCAAGTAACATAAGATTACAAAGTTTTAAACTTGAAATAAACTCATAGCAAGCTCATTCCCTTGACAAATCTTAACTTCCAATTTAGAGGGACAAAAGAAACCTGCTTTTGTAAGAAATGATACAAGAGCTACAATGGTAGGTATAGTTTTCCCGTGAGTACAGCAATTCTAAATATTAAAACACTGTACTTTAAAGGAAATCTATTATACAGAGTTAGCAGCACTCTTTCAAATAATTTTGATGTTGCTAATGCTAAACCCAATATTTTTATTGCTACTGGCCAAGTTCTGCCTTTAGATGTCACTAAATTTCTGGGTACAGTACATAAGGATCATTGATAATTTCCCTTATGAATTACTTTGGTTTTTTCCATAATAAGATTTATACCTTCAGGAGTAAAACAACGTTACAAAATAATTATGTAAGTATAGGATTGTAATTTTAAAACAAGTAACAGGCACATTTACTACTCACCTAAATAACTTTAAACATATGAAGTAAAATCTGCTTTGAATAACTTCCAGACAATTCTACAGGAAAGTGGCTGACAGTAATGTGTTACTCAGTTTCGATGCATTAAAATATGTGCTCACTGACAAATTCTGTTTCCTTTCTGAGATAGGTGTTGTTATGATCTATTTATGCTCCTAACATCAATGTGTGTATAATTAATATGTACTTAGTTTAAAAGTAGTCAATAGCAAGAGTTTTTAAGCACAGAGGCGTCAACAGGCTAAACCCTGTTCTTCTGGCAGTTGGATTCAGGAAAATCCAAGGATCCCAGGGCAGCCCAGCTCCCTGTAAGGAACAGCCTCAGACAGGAATTGATTTGTTTCAACAAGCATCTCATTGGAAATACAAGCGTTCTCTAAGAGAGCATCAGTATTCACTAATTTCTCCTTTGAGATGGAGATATCTCATTATACCTATAAAGTCCAAAGTAAAATATTAGGGTCTTAGAAGTCAATGAGGAAACAATATAGAAGAGACAAACTGAGAGGGGAAGACAGATCATTAAAAATATACTCGACCAATTTTACAAAGGATATCCAAAATTCCTTACTGGGAAGAAGGTTCTAACAGATTTGCCTCTCAAGTGTCACTCTTCACACATTATTACACTTGTAGAAATCACCAGATAAAACCTAAAACATGGATTTTTAAAAGAAAACCAAATGTAAATGCATAAATATTATCTCTCAGGGACAACTTTTATTATAAAATAATAGAACAGTCTATCTTTTAAAAAGTCAGCTCTTCTGTGATGCCTTGAAAATAAGTGTATATTTGTACCAATGTATTTTCTTTGCAACTTACAAGACTATATAGAATTATAAACTGAGATTCACCTGTACAAAGTGAGGTGACTCCCTTAATCTCTATTTTTTCCCCTCAACTTTACTGAGGTATGGCTGACTATTCTTTTTATAGCAGTTTTATATCAGTTTTTAAAGTCCTGTCCCATACACACTTTCTTTTAAATTTTCACAAACCTGAGGGAAACATTATTTTTATTATGCCCATTTATTTACTGGGGTACATAAACTGAGGCTTAGATTCACCACAATGAATAGCATACTTATGACTCAACTAGAGCTGAAATTTAACTAGATCTGAAATATAACCAAAAAAATGTTAAAAAAGACAATTGACAAATCTCATATGATGTAGGTTTTTTAAGTATCTTATTACTTCTTTGCCTATACAACACCCAGATGCATTTGAGGTTTTATCCAAAATGGCTGCTATTATAAAAACTCAAAACAAAAAAAGTACATGAGTTAAATTGTTTTACTTTATACAGTCAAAATAATATGTATATGTACACATATTAGTTTACCTAAGAACTTGGTTATAACCTGTTATTCTGATGACAAATCACTTTTAATAACCTTGAGTTAAACAAAAAACATTTAATGTATTTATTATCCTTTTTTAAAAAATGGAGGGGAGAAACAATAATTAGAACTATTGAGCATCTTCTTTACCTTAAACACAGCAATGACCAAAAATCTTAGGTACATCAACTCTATTTCAGACAAAGCCATTCCTTAGAAATGCACAAATGAGTTCACTTTAATCAGTGAAGATATCTTGTTCCTAAACTTAACAATCTTCTAAGCACACAGCAGACTTCTTTTTTAGGAGCCATTTAAGTTCACACATAGTCAAAGATTTCTGTATGTATGGGGATCATAAAACTAGAAACCCTGAGTGTCACCTCAAATTCACTCTCTCAGAACACTCATTTATATATACCATGATGAGCATAAATGTAAACCTACACACAGACAAAACAGTAATGTCTTGACTTACTATTTACTATTCTGAATAATATTCATAGTTCTTACGAAATGCTTCCCAATGTTCTAATTTAATCCATTTTATCAAGAATTTAAAAAGGAAAAGATTTACTTCTGTTTTATAATTAACTATTAAAAAGTATTATTTAAAAAACCATAAAAAAACTTAAATTGAGTGCTGACCATCCTCTTTCTCTTTTTATTTTCATAAAAACATACCTGATTTACAGTACAGTTTCATCTTTCTTTTCTAATCATTCCATAAAGGTATATTTCAATTAAGTGAGTCTACTTACTGATGCTTTCCAAGACTTTAAAGCTCTCTGAGATTAGTAATATTGTATTTATATCCACAAAGAATAGCAAAAACAAAAACAGGCAGACTAATCTTCTGAATTTAAATAATTCCATTTCTTAACTTGTTAATACAAGCATCACATATTTGCTTTGCAAAACCAAATGATACATTTGCTGTGAAAAAAAGTAGAAGCACATTTGTAGACCTTATATTACCTAGACTCAAAGGTCTCACTAAGGCCCCCAGAATCGTAGAATTTAGAGCAGGGCGGCATTTTTTTCCCATGTCTTTTATAACTCCATTGGAAGTATAGGCTCCTGAAAGCCACCCACAAGAAACCCATTCATTGGAAGCAGGAAAGCTCTTAGTTATCTTTTATGCTGAATGTAAAATGAACATTTCGGGTTCACATAACAATACGGATTTAAATTGGAAAGTGTTAAAAATCTGTTTCTGAGGTATAATTCTGGCATTGCCACATAAAATACATCTGGGGAGGGTTTGAAAATAAATATCCTTAGACATTTATGACATGATCCTTCTTAAACTTTTTGGACCTGAGCAAATTTTTCACTCGAATAGAACTTGTCTATAGATAGAATTGGTCTATAGAGATAAAATCTTATAACCAAACCCCTGACATACTTCCTTTGGTAGTGGCATATTTTTAATGAAGCATAAACTTCAATGTAAAAATCTATTTTGTCTGAGATTTGGAGGAAAGTGTCTAGAAATGAAGACTACAAGGTATTCCAGGCTTTTTAAAAGATAAATAACTTTTACTCATATAAATACTGAGCCATTTTAGAAATGATAGAACTATATAGAAAAGTCCAGGGTAGACACAAGAAAGAGTCATTGATAAGGAGCCAGAAATAATCTCTCTCTGCACTGAATTTTAGAACCTAGCCATTCAAACTGTGGTTCATGGACTAGCAGCATCAATATCACTCAGGAGCTTGTTAGAAGAGCAGAATGTCTGGGCCCTACCCCAGATCTACTAAATTAAAATCTGCATTTCAACAAGATCCCCAGGAGATTTGTTTGCCCCTTAGAGTACAAGAAACAGTGATCTAGAAATCACTAACTGAATGCTTCATGATGGCAGGGATACTCTTTATACTGTTTAGTGCAGTATCTCCAGTACAGAGGACAACACGTGACACTCGATAAATACCTGTGTAATGAATTCGCACGTGAAGATTTTTTTGTAGTACTTTCTACTTCACACTATGATTATGTGTATGAAATTCTTACATCTGCAAAAAACTCTTTCATTCCTTACAGACACGGATTTTGTCTTATTGATCTCTGACTCCTCTGTATGCTTCCCAGTATTTTGCACATAATATCACCCAATAAATATTTTATCAATTAAAACTTTTACATATTCAATATAGGAATATATTACTACTATTAGCTATTAGCTATAATATTTCTTTAATGTGAAAACTTTGGAAAATAAGTTCAAATCAACATGTAATTCCTGAATTTACCCACTTGGCTTGGTTTTAGATGTAGCAAAGAGAATTCACCCAAGGAATGAAAACAGTAATGGAAAATATTAAATAGGGCCAAGTGCTGATTCTATGCAGTACCACAGAACAGGGATGGCGTGGATGATTGAAATCCAAAATTGATTCCAAAACCTCATGTTATTCAATAGCTTCAAAGTCTTTTCTTACCAAATCTTATATTGAAGCTGCTGTAAATTTGAGAAATATCATTTTTTAAGTTTTATTTTCTTTCTCAAACCCATCTACCAGTAGACAGGCCCAGAGACAATAAAATGGCCGAAGCCATCAAAAGAGAAAAATAGCAATTGAGAGATCTACATAATAAATGAATAGTTCTTAACCAGATATCAACTCAAAAATCTAGAGCTAAGTAAAAAAATGACAATTTGCAAGAGATAATTATAAAAAATAACCAGATGCATTAATAGCATAGACATATCAATAACACTACCATCCTAAAATAATAATCAAAATAATGATATTCAGACTCAGAAATATGGCTGGTACTTTCAGTCCATTTTAAAACGGAAGATTACTGAAGTACGGAGCCCTTCCCCAACAAAGTACTGCTTTTTAAAAATAACCAGATGCATTAATAGCATAGACATATCAATAACACTACCATCCTAAAATAATATTCAAAATAATGATATTCAGACTCAGAAATATAGCTGGTTCTTTCAGTCCATTTTAAAACGGAAGATTACTGAAGTAGGGAGCCCTTCCCCCAACAAAGTACTGCTTTTTTTTCCATTTTAATTAACTGAGTCAGACAGCCCTTTATACTTTTTTTTTTTTTTTTGCTTTGGAGAACCCAGAGTTTAAAGTTAAACCAGTAGGTATGTCTGCCCCCACATGTATATATTCATATGGAATATCCCGTATACGTATACACACCCCCACACATACACTTACTCTGTCATGTTGTTGTCTTCCCAAGAGTACAGTTAACAATGGTGATAGCAGAGTGTGTAATTAGTTTTCATTGTTCCCCTGACAGCTATAGTTCCGTACAAGACCCTTTTCTTTTTATGTTGTAAATGCTATGGAAAAAATACACTAATAACAGGCATTTAATTATGGGTCCAGCAACCATAGTGGGAACATTGCCAGAAAAGACTGGACTCTCTAGAATAGCAACAACATATATTTGCAGGGGAAGAGGGGCAGTTTTGTTCTTCCATTATAGTAATCCTCAAAGTTTTACAGCAAAAAAAAATTTTAATTTCTCCTCAAGCCTGTCAACAATAACGTATACAATACTATACCAGTACTAAAAACCAAGAATACTATCATATCTATACTAAAATATTAATAAGAATGAAGGCATTGCTTATTAATAAGAGAAATACTCTTTAGAATAGCTTTGTTTTGATACTATCAGTGAAAAGTACAAAGATTCAGTTTCAAATTTTGTTTTTTGCCTTGCTTTTTACAGACTTAAAAAAACAAAAAACAAAAAACAAACAAAAAAACCCCCCTAGTATTTCTGATATCAAATATCTGGGTGCTACATTCTCCAAGGCTTACTTTAATTTGTTTTACACAGTATTTAAAATAAAGCATCCCCAACTTGCTGCCCTGGCAGACACCAGATCTGTCACTGAGGTCTTTTCTCTCCTGATTAATTAGTAATTGGGAGACACATTTTGGCAGCTTTCATTTCCCTATTATTTTCTCTAGTTTGACACAAAACCCTGTCAGAAGCACCACTATTTGAACTGTACCCCTCTTAGTGCTGGGTCACTACATTTTAATAAATGAAGCCCCTGCCAGAAAACTACTGAAACAGGCATAAAAGTTTATTGAAGCAGTAACAGTAAACAAATATATGAAGAAAACACTGAAAGCCACAGTATCTAAAACATTAATGGTCTGTCTGAACCCAGGGGTTACTGGTGAGATTGCAGAACAGAGACTAAAAGAAAAGACCTTTTTACAAAACCACTGCTTTCATCTGTCTTTTAAAAGTATTAGCTAAATAAAGCAGGCAAACACTTTGCTGCAGCAGAGCCACACATCTGAGCCTCCCTTAGCCTCCTGCATTATCCCAACCCAATGAATAAAATTACTGGGAAGCAAAGATTTATAGTGACTACACAGATACAGAACCCATCCAGAAGTTACAAAAGCTTTGTCTGAGCCAAGCAAAAAAACATTTTTCATAAAAAGCAAGGTAAGGAACTTAAAACTGAAGCTAGAAAGACTGATACTTCGGAAGGCTGCAAATAGCTACAGAATCAGTTTCAGGATCTCCATCTCAAAGTGTCAGTCACTTCAAAAAAGCTTCCTGCTACGATGGTGGCTCAGGACACTTGTGTGCCAGGGCAGTGGCCATGCTGAGCGAGTCAGAGGTCACCACTTCCACATTCCGACATCTGTCTGTATTTTCTTGCCCTGAAACAATAGAAGGGGAACTAGGCTTATTTGCTCCCACTTTGTTTAATCTAATTGTTAAACACAAAAGATAATTTCCCCATATTTAGAGTTATTTTTCCTTTTTCCCCCCATTGTCATTTGTCTCCATAAAATGAAATACTATAAAAAACTTAAGCAGAAGGTTAAGTCCCTATCCATTAAGTTCAATAAATGCGACAAAGTTGTACACCTCACTGACATCCATGAAACATGAAATATCAAGTATCATGTATACTATCTTCAAAATCTAGATAACAACTTGCTCTATAATTATCCAACCAAACTAAGCCATAACTTGATCTTATTCAAACCACAATACTGCATTTTTAATCTGAAAATACTTTCATTTACTTTTATAATATGTATTTTCATAGTAAAAGGCAAGAGCTAATTGTTAATTACAGTTCTTACATATAAAAATAAGTCACTAATAAAAATTAAAATGGAAACTCTGACAGCTTGGAAACAGAAATAAATAAATAAATAAATAAAGGTATTTGTGAGTTCATTTAAAACAAAAAGGTCACTTTGAATACCCAGCTATTTTACTTTACCAACCAGTCAAAGAAAAACAGATGAAGGATATCAGAGGAAAGTCTTTGGTGCAAAAACTGTCAACTCATACCCGGGCTTTAACTATGAGATGTATATTTGTTCGTAAAACATGTATTTTACTTATCGAGTTTGCACTGTGTCTACAACCACCAAAAATCCTACTTCTAGTGAACTGAGGCAATCTGTGACATAAGTAGTATTCATCTGTGCCCAGCTTAATTAGACTGACTGAGTCACATTACTTTTGAAATTAATCTTAAGAAAGCTTTGCTTTTATTGCAGTATACGGGAACAATGTTCCCAGACAGCATCAACAGATGCAGTAGCAAGAAGTGTAGTATAAATTTTTGGTAAAGTTTACTAGGCCACATGTTCTTCCAAATGTATCCAGAAACACAAAACATGGTGGAAAATATAGTAGACTCAGTTGATATACTCTCATAATTTTTAGTAACAAATTTGAATTTACTTCTAAAATAATTTGCTATAAGAACCCACAAGAAGGGTTTAAAAACATGGTGGAAAATATAGTAGACTCAGTTGATATACTCTCATAATTTTTAGTAACAAATCTGAATTTACTTCTAAAATAATTTGCTATAAGAACCCACAAGAAGGGTTTGGTAATGAGATAGTGAGATCCTGTATTTCAGAGACTAAAAGGTTCTGGCTTCATATAATGTTCTTTAAAGCACCCCAGATGCTTCATGTTCTGAGGTCCGTACATTTTTATCAATACCTCCTCCTGAAGAAGGATTCCTGATTCCACTGAGCAATTTGGGGGGGAAAAAAAGACGTCAACCAACAAATAAAGTCAGAAAAAGGAAATCAGTATTTGGGAGGAGAAGGGGTGACAATAGGTACTATTTATATATTACTTTGAAATTAACCATAAATCATAAGCTTCAAGAGAAAAATACATATGGAAACATGGTACAGCCCAACATTGGACATTAAAATATCATATGCCTGGATTTACATATATTATTACCAAGTTAACACATACTTTTTTTGTAAACTAAATACTAGAAGATAGCATGTCAGTGACTTCACAAATAACTTAAGATACAGCTTTAAATGTCGAGCCCTGCCGAAGTGATTATTAAGTGGTTTAGTCCTTTTCTATCGTCCATATTCATTTCCGCACCATTCTCACAAAAGAAAGAAAATCGGTCTTATACCAAGATGGCTGCTTAAACCAAGGAGGGCGGGGGCCGCGCTGATGAGGCCGAAAGCCCAAAACCTGGCTGTTCTAAATCGGCAAGTTAGAACTTAGTCATACTTTCTCCTCATCTCCGAGTATGTATTCATGTACTTCCAGGAGGAAACCCCTGCATTATACTGTGCAGTTATTTAAAATCATTAATAGCAAAGCAATTTTTTTAAAAAAGGTCTAATCTTTGTGTGCTAATAGCATGATTGTCTAAAGCACACGACCAAGTTCCCACTTTTACTTTATATCAGAATCATGATCCTCAGTCATGAAAAGCAGGTCACTTGATAAGTAATAATAGAAATAGTACTAATATCTTATATCTGTTAAGAATCCAATCATAAAAATGCCCAGTAATACCCTATTACAATCAAACCAACTATATTTGACTTTTTAAAAGTAAAAACTATAGGAACATAATTGTAAGACAATCTCCCCTTGAATTGTACTTTGCTGACCTTACCTGAAGCAAATGGCAGATTAATTCTGTGACATACACATAAAAATTAAAAACATTTTTCTCCATTTTAAAATAATTTTTTAAATAGATAGTTATAAAAAACATTCAAGCTTATTTTTATTCCTCACCTGAGTGGAAAATAAGACCTGACAGTAACATTTTCTTCAACCTGTCAACTGTCAATCGTATGAAGGATGTTTCTAAGGATGACAAAGGTTTATTTTTCCTTATTGAAAATGATAGAATTCTACCTGAATGAAAGCTGAGCTAACCATCACTGTGGTACACTACTGTCTCTCAGCAGCTAGCTAACTTAAGTAGGAGTTTTCAAGATTTTAAAATAATGTTTTTATTGAAATATATAGCTCACTGTTTGAAAACTATATTCAGAATCCTCAAAAACAAGAATTTGCATCCACACAAATTTTCTTCTAGAATACAGTGCAGATTTCAATATGACAATAAATCTTTCAGAGTATACAGTAAGGAGTACAGACTATCAAGAATACTAAGATCTAAAGAAGCTTGTTTTTACTCAAAATAATGCATAATAGTTGGTATACAGAAAAACTTGATTTTTAACTTTAAACTTAAGTGGTTTTGTGTCATCGTGCTGCCTTGTTTATGACTGACTATATTTTGAAAACATTTAAATTTTGAAAACAAGTTAAAGAGGAAACAGATCTCCTAGTAGTGAGTAATATCCTATTCAGAAACATTGGAAGTTCACATTAATCACAAGAAACTTTTCTACAAAACAGCTCAAGACATAGGTTGACAAGCAGACTAAAATATAAATCTAATAATATAAATCAGGCCATTAAAAGAGACAGTAATTTATTGATGTTTGGCTGTCTAAGACCACCATCGTAAGACAAATTATTAAAAGTGAATATTAATACCTCATTTCTTATACTCCTCTTTGAGGTTCTTATACCTGAATATGAAGGTGTTATCTGTCACAAATGATCAAAGGGCAATTTTTTTTTTTCTCAGTTCAGAAGACTGATCTAACTAAGTTGTCCTGGGTAAGAGGGGAGAACCTTCCTCACTGTACTTAGGGAAATACAGGCTTTCTTTTCAATATGGATATTCTAATCAGTACTGCTATTTTAATAGCACGTATACTGCTTCTGAAAAGAAAATCAACAATGCAGGATCAGTCAACACAGAGTGGTTCATTATTTAAAATAAAACATCACAGCTTTTTAAGTTCTTATTGCTATGGAGGTTATTCAAGACAAATACAAAAATGAAGAGGGTTAAGTGTCACCTTTTAAAAAAATTATTACATGAGTGATTTATACTGAAAAAAAAACAAGCAATAGAACAAATGTTACTGCATACATGTAAAATTCTGTTCTTAACTTATTCATGTTTTGTTCATTTTATATTTTAATGTTCTCTCTCTCTCTCAAAGGTAAATTCTTTGGCATATACTTCTCCCAAGCTATCAAAGGCCAGCACTCCTGAAGGACTAATTGTATTCATTCATTTTCTTGGCCCAGCATGAAGCTAGTAGCTTGCTTGGTTCATAGCAACAGGGGAGAAAAGGAGGCGCTCATGTTTATCTGTCCCTATCCAACAGGAAACCAGGCCAGTGGACAGAATGCAATGAAATGCCCGTTCAGTGGTATTCTGCAAGATTAAATGGCAAGAAATTCACGAGGTTAATTTGCCCCCAGATAACTAAGTGCTTCTTCCAAACCTGATCCTCAGCCTTCAAAGGTGGAAGCTTCGACAGCTATTGATTATCAGCCATGACACACATGACAACAAGATATTAGTTCAGTGAGCCAATGGTTTAGTTAATACACTAAAATAACCCAATAGGGAGTAATGAACTACTAAAGATTGCCTCCGATACTTTTAAGGACAAGTACTTTATTGAAATTGGTCTTCAATAATGGAAATGCCAAATTAGACTACAGCCAAGTATGCCTCAAATAGCACTGATGTTCCAATCACCTAAAAAACAGTTGTCTTTCTGATAGTTTACGATAAATATATAAAATAATGCACACAATGGCTAGACCATAACATCTCAGTAGCTAACTTTGCTTTTCAAAATTCTATGGAAAACTGGCCAAAAAACAAGAAGTGTATTTCTCTTTTACAAATTTCTAATTTAAAAAGAAGGGAAGAGGATTCACATCGGGTCTTCTATAAATGGACAAGTATAAAAACATGAGAGATAAATCTGTCATACCGTTTTATTTTATCCTGGTGTTCATATAAATTGATATAAATATCAAAATAGTGAAATTATTCCAATACATCTAATAAAGCGATACTATACATTACACTGAGGTTCAGAGTCAATAAGTTAAGATTCTAAGTAACGCCTTTTAATTGAAGGACATTTATGATGCTAACACATAAAAATATTGTTTAAAACATTTAGAACTTCAAAATAAAGAAACTCCTTTGCACATTTGGTGATAAAACTCATTCAAATCCAAGACCAATTTCCCATCTTTCCTCACAACAAATTCTTAAACCATTTTGATTTCATTTACCAGTCAGTGAAAAAGGCACAGTGCGGGTACACTGATATACATATATCAAAGTAATGATGACTCAGGTTTTCAAAAATGAAGCAAGTGAATTTTGAAGAAGAAAAAATACCCAAGGGAATATAATTAGAAAAAAGTTATTATTTCTCTCTACTTGGCAACATACATATAACCTGTACTGCCAGAAGGATTTGGGAGTGTTGACCTAGAATTCACATTACTTTCACAACTCCAAGATTACATGTTAACAAAACTAAATGGTGTCAATTACCTGGTACACTAGTATGAAATGCTTAATTTATAAGCCCCTACAAGAACTAAAAATGTCCAAAGAAAACATATGTTTAGGTTAAAGTTTAATAAATCCTTGATGAATTACAGAGATATTTTTCTCCTTAAGAGAATAACCTTTTAAGTTGATGATACTCAAACCTTAACAGAAGCAAAGCACCAAGTGAGGAGAATTAGTATTCTTAAAAATGTGTTGGTTGTATTTGTCACTGTATTGTTTTACTATTGCATTTATTATGCCAATCAGTAGCAGACATATTTAATTATCCTAGTATCATTTTGGTGAATAGTCAAAAGAAGAACTTTTCAATATACACAGTATTTAAAAGATATTCGTATTGAAAGCACCAAACTGTTTATATCACACTTCAGATTAAGAAGCATATTCTTAAGAAATATTTCTATCTTGATAAGCATGGCTACTAAAGGGGAATGTAAATGTTTTATTACTGAAAGTCTTTTTTTAAAGTTATTTAAAAGTTCTTTACATTCTTAAAGAAATTAAGGACAAACAGTTATATTCTTGATTTGGATTTTCATTACTCAAAGTTACTTAGTAACATTCCAGTTTAGATTTCAGCACAACATTAAAAGGGTCATTTGTATTCACATTTTAAGGTGAAACTCTAAAGGTTTTCAATTTTTGCAATACAGAAAATACATTTAGGCAAATATATATTTCTATTCAGACAGATAGTTCTCATTTGGTATTTCACAGATTTGTGCCAATTCAACACATAAAATCAATTTGGTCCACTGCCAAAGAAACACTGGCAACTAAAAAGTTATCAGCATTTGAAAATTGAATATCCACTTCCCAGAGGTGAATACCTGGGAACATAGCTTCTAACAGTAAAACTATTCTGAAAGCAAATAAGTTTAATATTTTTTTTCCTGTGAACCTAGATCTATAGATTCTCACGGTATCAATGGAGAGGCAGTAATGAAACTCAATGCAGCAGATAAACTATCTTCTACACAAGTTACTTGTAACACAAGTTAGACAATAAAATACTTAATCCCTCTGAAGATATATTTATTTAATTCCAATTTTGCCTAAACATCATTTCAACCTGAATCTATTAGTATAAGCTAAAATATATTTGCATCATTTAGACACGGTATTCATTATCAGCTTAATATGTCCACTGAACTTTTCTAAGAGAAAAACAAAAAATATATTTAGGTTGCAATTAAAGTTGTCTATTTTGTTTCAAAAGGCTGATTATATTACTGGTTTAGCAAAATCTTAACAGACAGGTTATATATAAAACCAAAAGACATGGCTAGCTTACTTTACAAAATGATAACATATATGAAAAAGAAACGTACAATGTTGAATTTATAAAATTTAGTAAACCCATGCAAATTTTCTGAACTATTCCCTCACTGTTTTCTGTGATAAACTTCATTTTTATTTTAAAATTACTTATTTTGCATTTGGTCTTTTAAAAATTATATCCAAGTTGATTTTTCTTAATGCATCAAAAAAGCACCATCTTATTCAACATTTCAGAGATAAAACTGCCTACCACTACCTATTTTTAAAATGATATTTTTAAAGGTAAGTTTTACCGCGATAACATACCAAGATAAATGCACCCATAAACCCCTAATAATATTAAATGTTAGAGCTGAGTCTCCTGGGGATGAGGGGGTACAGCGCTCTTTCTTTTCGACATTATTAAACTAATAATGATCAAATAGAAAGTTATTTCTGCAAACCTCCAATCACAATACTGATTTAAGAATATTCTTGGTATTTTAAAATTCTATAGATTAACTTTGTCCCGGCAGGTTCAAAGCCACCGTGGCATCTTGAGCAGAAGAGTTTTCTGCAGGCAGGGCAGATCTATTAAAAAACATGACCTGTGAAAAAAATCAATGTGCTAATCTCAAACCAAACAACAGTATCAAAAGCATAAAACAAAGATAACCTAAGATAAAATGTCCTCAAACTAACTCAGACTAGCTTGACAGGTTAAGAAGGGGGGTTAAAGTAGGGGTGTTGCTGGTGCTTTCTGCTTTAACCCGGGAAAACTGGAGCACCCAAGTATCCAAATAAATGAACGCTATGAGAAAGAGATCACATTGTGAAGTTTGGAATGGTAAAGAAAAGATAACCAAGAGCAAAATGTCCCAAATTCAACTAACTAATTTCACTGATGCTTTATTTAATAAGGTGCTAAAGTTTAGAAATATAAATTCCTCCGTTTCGTATATGCTGTCTAATAAAGCCCAAAAGGGAATAAAACGAACCAACACAATGAGACTTGCTTTTAACACCATCACAATTGGAAAGCTTGCTCTATTTGTCTTGTCAGCTTTAATAAAAGGCATCTCCTCTGGCAGGATGGCTTCTCTTTCTCTTTTCCTAATAGTGGTAAGTGGCATGTCAAAGAAGAAATAGTTTTCCATGCCACCACCCATATCCATGGGGCTCTTTTTTTTTTTTTAAACCAAACTTTCAGGGACGTCTCCACTTCTGCTAGTAGGTGCATTTAGGGCTTGGGCTACCTGGGTGTGACCATCCCAGAATTAGCAAGGAAGGGGGAACACCCATTCGGTAAGGTAATCGGTGGACTGCTTGTGAAGAAACCTGCTCATCTTCATCTGAGCTGACTTTACTCAAGCGGGGAATCCCTCCCATGCCTGCATACGGAGGAAAGGCTGGCCGGAGATAGAAAGAATTGGAGGTGCCCGCCGACCCCCTCTCCCCAGGGGCGCTGGACGCGCAGCAAACATAGGTTCACTCCTCGGCCTCCTGCCTCTCTCCTCCCAACTTCCACTCCAACTCAGGGAAAAACCTGTGATTTTAGGTACAACCCATACTATTTCTCTCCTAAGAGGGCACCGAGGCCAACCTCTGTCCCGAAGAAGCAGAGCCAGGTGGGCCCAGCGGGGCCGACCGCTGCGCACAGACCGGGAGAAAGTGAGGTCTGGAGCGGCCCCGGACCGGGAGGGGTCCACCAGGCACTCTGGATAACCTCCCCAACCCCACTTCCAGGCTCTGATAACACTGGACGTCTGCGGCTGGCCGGAGCCCAGCACGCGCGCTAGGGAGGCCCCAGTCGCCCACCTCCAGCCTCCCGCGAACCCGGCGGGCTTCGAGGACGCCTGCAAAACGGTTCCAGATAACCGCGCGCGTTCCTCCAGCTGCGCACCGCCAGGCCGCGGGCGAAGGGTTCCCACCTCCCGGCTCGGCCAACTCCAGCAGCTCGCTCCGCACACATGACGTAACCCGGCATTGGATCAAACTTTCTGACACCCTGAACTCACTGGGGGAGGGGGTGGAATAAGTGGGAGAATCCTCTCCACTGCCAAAAGCGCCGGCCACAGACTGAGGGGGCCGAATGATTCCCTCTCAGTTAAGGAGGAAAATAAAAACCTAAAGCTTCCGCTTCCCAGCCCCCCTCACTTCCCCTAGTCCGTGCGCTCTCTGCGCGCACTGGGAAGAAAAGGGAAGGGAAAATTTAATAAAAATAAAAATACGACTTTGGGGGTGTTCGGCCGGTTCTCCCCGCAGTCCCTGCGCACCCACTCTGCAGGCGGGAGCTCCCCGCGCTGGCATCGGGATGCCGGCTACCCTGCCCGGACTGGGAAGCGGAGAAGTCCCGACTCCGCGGCTCCCGCCCTTTTCCCAATCTCCCCGTGTCCCACAGAGGCAGCTGGTCTGGACAGCCCCGGGGACTCCCAGGGGCACCTGGCCTTTCCGCGTCGGCTTAACAAAGAGGTGCGAGACCGGAGCGCTTCCCGCCGACGCCTCAAGCAGTCAGCGCCCGCGATGCAGGCTCGGAGGGTGCGCGCCGCCGCCGGTGGGTGCGCGCTGGTCCCCGCCGCCGCTCCTTCCGCAGCGCCGCGAGGCCCGGGTAGCTCTGGCTCCCGCCCCCCGTCGCCTTACCTGGGGTTGCTGCTGTTCCAGTAGACGGCGTAGCGGTCGGCGACGGCCTTGGACCCCGGGTCCTGGCTGAACACACACATCCAGAGCACCAGAAACACCAGCGTCAACATCTCCACGTGCAACATCACGCCTGGCCAGCGGCGGAGCCCCCGACGCGCCACTCCGGAGAGAGCGGGGATCCGGAGGGAGGGAGGGAAGGGGACAGAAAGACAGAGAGCGGGCGCCAAATAAATATGAATAAATAAAAATGAAGGGGGGGCGAGAAAGCAAAGTGGCGCACACCTAGGTGGGAAGGGGTAGGAGAGGGATAAGAAAAGAAGGCGGTGGAGGGCGGGTGGATAAAGACAAACTCGCACCCCCACGGGAGGGCTCAGGAGGAAAAAGGAATCACAAGATGGAGAGAAGCGTGCGTGTGTGTGGTGGCGGCGGCGAGGGCGGGGGAAAAGGTTCCAAGCTGTGTCTCGGGCGGCGGCAGGTCGGTCACCCCGGGAGAGGGAGGTGCGCGCCGGGCCGGGCGGCGGCAGCGCGGGTCGGGGGAGGCGGCGGCGCGCGCTGCACAGTCACCGGGAGTTGCGCGCCGCGGCCTCGGGGAGACATACACCGGCCCGCCGGGCCCGGCTCAGCGTCGGCGCCGCGGGCTGAGCACGGCTGCTCCGCCGCCGCCCGGGGCCCTCGCACCGAGCTCTGCTTCGCTCCAAGTTACTTTGGCGACCGGTGGGAAACTGCAGGCAGAGGGTGGCGTGTAGATAGGGGGCTACGCGTGTGTGGCTCCGGGAGTCTGAGAGCCCCCTTCCCCAGCCTCCTCGGTGCCTGAGCAGGGGACCCCCGGAAATCTCGAAGGAGTCGTAGGTTCTGCGGTACCGGGCGGTGCGCTGAGAAGGGTGGGGAACCGGAGCCGCAGAGCCAGCCCCGCCGCGTCCTGGAACTGGCTAAGCGGCAGCAGCGCTGGCGAGGAGCGGTCTTGCCTCGAAAACCTCCAAGAAAAGTTTGGCTCTTCGCGTCTTCCGGCAGGTCCCCCGGAGGAGTCAGACGGCGACCGCAGCGGAGGAGGGCACCCCGGACGATGGCCGAGCCTCGGGGATTTCTGGCGCGTGCTTTTCTTGGCCGGGTGTGGGTGCACCAGAGTGACTGAAAAGCAGAGGTTAAGAACCAGCCAGCCAGGCGGAGCTGGGATGCCCAAACCTGCAGGACGACGCCAACCCAACTGTTCGGCTGGAGAGCGGGAGGGGAAACAATCACTTTCGAATGGATCACTCCAATTCCTGGATGGGCTGATGTCAGTCTCCTCCGATCGCCTTCCGGGAGCGAGACTGAGCCCTCACACGCGGTGCCAGGAGCCCCGGGTGAGCTCTCAGAAGTGTCCCTGCGACTCCGACGAGTCCGGCCCCAGCCCGAGCAACTTGTAGAGATGCATCAATCAATTTGAAATGGGAAAAGAGAAAAAAAGAGAGAGCGCACGAGTGAGTGGCACCTCCCTGATCCTCCCGCAGCTGATTCTCTTTCCTTCCTTAGACACAGCAGCAACAAGAGGTAAAAGCCACCAACCGAATCCTAAAACCCCTAACCCAGGCGGGAAAATAAATAAACTTCAGTGCAGCAGCAGCAGCAGCACGAGAAGCACTGGAGGGATCGAAACGACTGGCGAGAAGTGGAAAGGGGTAAAAGTCAGTTTGGCAAAAGAAAAAAAAAAAAGAGGAGAGAAAAAATGCTTTATGGGAAAAATCTCTTCGGGCACGCCCCCTCGTTAATGACCTGCGTGTAAAGCCGACAGCAGCGGCGGCCCAGCAGCAGCAGCCTCAGCAGAGCGCGAGGCCGCGCGCGTGAACGTGGACGTGGGCGGGGGGCTCCGCCTGGGCGTGC